>NC_041386.1:621437186-621443195 GCF_002162155.2 Triticum dicoccoides
TTTTGTGCTAGAATTCATATGCCTGTGTACTGCTGTCTATGAACGTCAAAACATCATGGCTCAGTTTCGGACAATAACAAAAATAGTACCAAATGTTGTTCAATGACATACTGGAGTATATGTAATGTTCTGTTTGATTATATATGCAAGCATTGTTATTGATGCATTTTGATCTTATTGTTCATACTTTTAGCACGACATACTAAGGCTATCTTATTCTTCATACTGAAACGAGTTTCAGTTTCACAAGTGGAATTCAAATAAGTTAGATTTGATTCTTTATTAATTGCAGTGTTTCACTGGTAGAAAAAGAGGCTTCCGTCCAGCCCCATTAGTCGCGAAACTGTAGGAACCGCGACTAATGAGTCTTTAGTCGCGGTTCGGCAGACGAACCGCGACCAAAGGCTTGGGCCAGGGCGCTCGGTGGCCAGCTGGTGCACGTGAGGGGCTTTAGCCGCGGTTGGCCAGGCCAACCGCGACTAAAGGTGCCCAAAGGCCTTTAGTCGCGGTTGGCCTGGCCAACCGCGACTAAAGCTCCTCCCCTATATATATCAGTTCAGCGCACTCACTTAGCCATTTGGTGCCACTTCTCTTCACAAGGGGGTGTAGGTTTGCTTTTGGTTCCTCTTATGCACACAAGGTGTTTGATGAAATGCCCAACAGCGTGAAACAAACATGATATGAAGTGTTGGAGCCACACTTGAGGTTCCTCCTCGATCGCGGTTAGCAACTTGAACCTTTCATGCATGTGTGTCATTGATAAAATATGCATGTGTGTTGTTCATTGTTTAATTTCTATTGTTTATAGCTAGTTACTTTAACAAATGCATGATGGTTAATTATATATTTTATATTATAATAATGCAGATGAATCGGCAATGGATGTACGGTAACCGACTCTCCCGCGAGTTCACTACGGGTTTGAAAGATTTCCTCGTAGTGGCTAATGCGAACAAGCAGAAGGGTTTTGTTATCTGTCCATGTGTTGACTGTAAGAATCAGAAGGGTTACTCTTGCTCAAGAGAAGTTCACCTGCACCTGCTTCGGCACGGTTTCATGCCAAGCTATAATTGTTGGACCAAGCATGGAGAAAGAGGGGTTATAATGGAAGAAGATGAAGAAGGGGATGATTTCATCGATGAAAGCTATCTTGCTCATTTCGGTGATACTTTCATGGAGGATGCTGAAGGTGAAGGGGAAGGTGAAGGGGAAGGTGAAGGGGAAGGTGAAGGGGAAGGTGAAGGTGAAGGTGAAGAAGAGGCACGTGATGAGACCGTTGATGATCTTGGTCGGACCATTGCTGATGCACGGAGACGCTGCGAAACTGAAAAGGAGAGGGAGAATTTGGATCGCATGTTAGAGGATCACAGAAAGTCGTTGTACCCTGGATGCGATGATGGTCTGAAAAAGCTGGGTTGCACACTGGATTTGCTGAAATGGAAGGCACAGGCAGGTGTAGCTGACTCGGCATTTGAAAACTTGCTGAAAATGTTGAAGAATATGTTTCCAAAGAATAACGAGTTGCCCGCCAGTACGTACGAAGCAAAGAAGGTTGTCTGCCCTCTAGGTTTAGAGGTTCTGAAGATACATGCATGCATCAACGACTGCATCCTCTACCGCGGTGAATACGAGAATTTGAATGAATGCCCGGTATGCACTGCATTACGTTATAAGATCAGAGGCGATGACCCTGGTGACGATGTTGAGGGCGGGAAACCCAGGAAGAGGGTTCCCGCCAAGGTGATGTGGTATGCTCCTATAATACCACGGTTGAAACGTCTGTTCAGGAACAAAGAGCATGCCAAGTTGTTGCGATGGCACAAAGAGGACCGTAAGTCGGACGGGGAGTTGAGACACACCACAGATGGAACGCAATGGAGAAAGATCGACAGAGAGTTCAAAGATTTTGCAGCTGACGCAAGGAACATAAGATTTGGTCTAAGTACAGATGGCATGAATCCTTTTGGCGAGCAGAGCTCCAGCCATAGCACCTGGCCCGTGACTCTATGCATCTACAACCTTCCTCCTTGGTTGTGCATGAAGCGGAAGTTCATTATGATGCCAGTGCTCATCCAAGGTCCGAAGCAACCCGGCAACGACATCGATGTGTACCTAAGGCCATTAGTTGATGAACTTTTACAGCTGTGGGGCAGACCTGGTGTCCGTGTGTGGGATGAGCACAAAAATGAGGAATTTAACCTACGAGCGTTGCTTTTCGTAACCATCAACGATTGGCCTGCTCTTAGTAACCTTTCGGGACTATCAAATAAGGGATACAATGCATGCACGCACTGCTTACATGAGACTGAAAGTGTACATTTGCCAAATTGTAAGAAGAACGTGTACCTTGGGCATCGTCGATTTCTTCCGAAAATTCATCCAGTAAGAAAGAAAGGCAAGCATTACAACGGCAAGGCAGATCACCGGCCGAAGCCTGCGAAACGCACTGGTGCTGAGGTATTTGATATGGTCAAGGATTTGAAAGTCATCTTTGGAAAGGGTCCTGGCGGACAATCAGTTCCAAAGGGAGCTGACGGGCACGCAGCCATGTGGAAGAATAAATCTATATTCTGGGAGCTAGAATATTGGAAAGTCCTAGAAGTCCGCTCTGCAATCGACGTGATGCACGTTACGAAGAATATTTGCGTGAACCTCCTAAGCTTCTTGGGCGTGTATGGGAAGACAAATGATACAAAGGAAGCACGGCAGGACCAGCAACGTTTGAAAGACCCTGATGACCGGCATCCAGAATGGTTTCAAGGTCGTGCCAGCTACGCTCTGACCAAAGAAGAGAAGGTCATCTTTTTTGAATGCCTGAGCAGTATGAAGGTCCCGTCTGGATTCTCGTCCAATATAAAGGGAATAATAAACATGGCGGAGAAAAAGTTCCAAAACCTGAAGTCTCACGACTGCCACGTGATTATGACGCAATTGCTTCCGATTGCTTTGAGGGGGCTCCTGCCGGAAAATGTTCGAGTAGCCATTGTGAAGCTATGTGCATTCCTCAATGCAATCTCTCAGAAGGTAATCAATCCAGAAGATCTACCACGGTTACAGAACGATGTGATCCAATTGAAGGAAATATGCCCTAGAGGCAATAATAAAGTTATTATTTATTTCCTTATAATCATGATAAATGTTTATTATTCATGCTAGAATTGTATTTACCGGAAACATAATACATGTGTGAATACATAGACAAACATAGTGTCACTAGTATGCCTCTACTTGACTAGCTCGTTAATCAAAGATGGTTATGTTTCCTAACCATGAACAAAGAGTTGTTATTTGATTAACGAGGTCACATCATTAGTAGAATGATCTGATTGACATGACCCATTCCATTAGCTTAGCACCCGATCGTTTAGTATGTTGCTATTGCTTTCTTCATGACTTATACATGTTCCTATGACTATGAGATTATGCAACTCCCGTTTACCGGAGGAACACTTTGGGTACTACCAACGTCACAACGTAACTGGGTGATTATAAAGGAGTACTACAGGTGTCTCCAATGGTCGATGTTGGGTTGGCGTATTTCGAGATTAGGATTTGTCACTCCGATTGTCGGAGAGGTATCTCTGGGCCCTCTCGGTAATACACATCACATAAGCCTTGCAAGCATTACAACTAATATGTTAGTTGTGAGATGATGTATTACAGAACGAGTAAAGAGACTTGCCGGTAACGAGATTGAACTAGGTATTGGATACCGACGATCGAATCTCGGGCAAGTAACATACCGATGACAAAGGGAACAACGTATGTTGTTATGCGGTCTGACCGATAAAGATCTTCGTAGAATATGTAGGAGCCAATATGGGCATCCAGGTCCCGCTATTGGTTATTGACCAGAGACATGTCTCGGTCATGTCTACATTGTTCTCGAACCCGTAGGGTCCGCACGCTTAAGGTTACGATGACAGTTATATTATGAGTTTATGCATTTTGATGTACCGAAGGTTGTTCGGAGTCCAGGATGTGATCACGGACATGACGAGGAGTCTCGAAATGGTCGAGACATAAAGATTGATATATTGGAAGCCTATGTTTGGACATCGGAAGTGTTCCGGGTGAAATCGGGATTTTACCGGGTTACCGGGAGGTTACCGGAACCCCCCGGGAACCACATGGGCCTTCATGGGCCTTAGTGGAATGGAGAAAGGGGCAGCCCAAGGGGGCTGCGCGCCTCCCCCCTTCCCCTAGTCCTATTAGGACTAGGAGAGGTGGCCGGCCACCCCTCTCCCTCTTTCCCCCTTGGGAATCCTAGTTGGAATAGGATTGGAGGGGAGTCCTACTCCCGGTAGGAGTAGGACTCCTCCTGCGCCTCCTCCTCCTGGCCGGCGCACCCTCCCCCCTTGGCTCCTTTATATACTGAGGCAGGGGCACCTCTAAACACACAAGTTGACACAAGTTGATCCACGTGATCGATTCCTTAGCCGTGTGCGGTGCCCCCTGCCACCATATTCCTCGATAATACTGTAGCGGAGTTTAGGCGAAGCCCTGCTGCTGTAGTTCATCAAGATCGTCACCACGCCGTCGTGCTGACGAAACTCTTCCCCGACACTTTGCTGGATCGGAGTCCGGGGATCGTCATCGAGCTGAACGTGTGCGAACTCGGAGGTGCCGTAGTTTCGGTGCTTGATCGGTTGGATCGTGAAGACGTACGACTACTTCCTCTACGTCGTGTCATCGCTTCCGCAGTCGGTCTGCGTAGGGTACGTAGACAATACTCTTCCCCTCGTTGCTATGCATCACATGATCCTGTGTGCGCGTAGGAAATTTTTTGAAATTACTACGAAACCCAACAGTGGCATCCGAGCCTAGGTTAATGATGTTGATGTTATATGCACGAGTAGAACACAAGTGAGTTGTGGACGATACAAGTCATACTGCCTACCAGCATGTCATATTTTGGTTCGGCGGTATTGTTGGACGAGACGACCCGGACCAACCTTACGCGTACGCTTACGCGAGACCGGTTCCCTCGACGTGCTTTGCACAGAGATGGCTTGCGGGCGACTGCCTCTCCAACTTTAGTTGAACCAAGTATGGCTACGCCCGGTCCTTGCGATGGTTAAAACGGAGTCTATTTGACAAACTATCGTTGTGGTTTTGATGCGTAGGTGAGATTGGTTCTTACTTAAGCCCGTAGCAGCCACGTAAAACATGCAACAACAAAGTAGAGGACGTCTAACTTGTTTTTGCAGGGCATGTTGTGATGTGATATGGTCAAAGCATGATGCTGAATTTCATTGTATGAGATGATCATGTTTTGTAACCGAGTTATCGGCAACTGGCAGGAGCCATATGGTTGTCGCTTTATTGTATGCAATGCAATCGCGATGTAATGCTTTACTTTATTACTAAACGGTAGTGATAGTCGTGGAAGCATAAGATTGGCGAGACGACAACGATGCTACGATGGAGATCAAGGTGTCGCGCCGGTGACGATGGTGATCATGACGGTGCTTCGGAGATGGAGATCACAAGCACGAGATGATGATGGCCATATCATATCACTTATATTGATTGCATGTGATGTTTATCTTTTCATGCATCTTATCTTGCTTTGATTGACGGTAGCATTATAAGATGATCTCTCACTAAATTATCAAGAAGTGTTCTCCCTGAGTATGCACCGTTGCCAAAGTTTGTCGTGCCCAGACACCACGTGATGATCGGGTGTGATAAGCTCTACGTCCATCTACAACGGGTGCAAGCCAGTTTTGCACACGCAGAATACTCAGGTTAAACTTGACGAGCCTAGCATATGCAGATATGGCCTCGGAACACGGAGACCGAAAGGTCGAGCGTGAATCATATAGTAGATATGATCAACATAACGATGTTCACCATTGAAAACTACTCCATCTCACGTGATGATCGGTTATGGTTTAGTTGATTTGGATCACGTGATCACTTAGAGGATTAGAGAGATGTCTATCTAAGTGGGAGTTCTTTTGTAATATGATTAATTGAACTTAAAATTTATCATGAACTTAGTCC
>NC_041386.1:621445254-621460221 GCF_002162155.2 Triticum dicoccoides
GATATTCTATATGTGCCGACCGGACAAGAAGAAGATGATATCTCTTCTTATCTGAACCTTGACGGTGAAGATGAAGGGCGCCGTCAGCAAGATGATGCCGAACAAACGTCGATAAACGACGATCTTCAAATGGAAGTAGCAACCACCTCCGGCGCCGAGGTATATATATATATATACATTGAGCCTCTGGTGATACAAACTAACTGATTTGAATAAATATGTGTGGACTAACGCGCGCGACTCTCTTTCTTATTTTAGCCCTCGGCCGGATCGTCGAAACAATCGAGTACGTCGTCAAAGCGTGGCGCAACCAAGACGATGAAACAAGGAGAAACATGCACCATCGAGGTTGTCGACAGTGCAACCGGCAGGCCGCTGGAGCCCCGCAAGAACGCCACCAAGTTTGTCAACCAATGCGGAGCCATTGTTAGAGACAACGTCTCGATCACCGTCCAGGAGTGGAATAAGCCAAAGAAGGCACGAATTGCTGGTTTCACTTTTGTCGATAAGAGAACAAAAAAAGATTGTTTCAAAAAGCTTATGGAACATTTCGTTCTACCTCCGGAATACAACAAATTCGATGAGGAGGGTAACAAGATTGAGGAAAACAAGGAGAGGAGGAGGCTAGTCAAACAGTTCGCTCTTCATAAGATGGCCGACGCATTCCGAAAATTCAAGCAAAATCTAGCCCATGACTTTGTCAAGCAGAACAAGACTCCGGATTTCAAAGGACAATATGAGAAACTGAAACATGATTGGCCAGAATTTGTGAAGCAAAAGAAATCGGAGCAGTTCATTCAAATATCGAAAAAAATAAGGAAAATGCGGCTAAGAAGGAGTACAATCATATTATGGGGCCAGGAGGGTATCGCCTTTGGGAGCCTAGGTGGGAGAAGATGGAGAACGAGCTGAGGGCGCGAGGAATCCGTCCAGGTACGGAGGGATGGGACCCAAGGGCCAAAAGCTGGTGGTACGGGCATGGGGGAACGCTGAACCCGGAGACAGGGGACTGTGTTTACTGGGGCAAAATAATTAAACCCACCCAAGCCCTTATTGACGCAATGAGGGATGCTCAAGAGGGGAAGATCAAGTTCAACAGAGAGAACGACGCGCTGACAAAAGCCCTCGGGAATCCTGAACACGGAGGACGTGTACGAGGCATGGGGCACATTCCGTGGAAAATAGGGTTCCCCCAGAACGATGACCCGTACGGTTACAGAATCCGGAAGAGAACGATGGATCGGGAAGCAGATGTTGTGGCGCGGTTGGCATCGGAAATGGATGTGATGAAGAAAACCGTGAGTGTACTAGTAGCCGAACGAGATGCAGCTCGGGCGCAGCATGAAGATCATCCAGCGGATCTCAGAAGCCAGCAGCGGAGAAGCAGTGTGGCTTCCACGGAGGCCCCACCGGCTGGTGCAGATGCACCGACGATCGAAATTACTGCACCGGAGCCTCTGGTGGTCGAAATTACTGCACCGGAGCCTCTGGTGGTCGAAATTGCTGCACCGGAGCCTCCTCGCTACCCCGTGGACGATATAAAGGAGATGAAAGAATGTCATCTGTATTATCCTATCGGGAACATGTCCGTGAAGGTAGCCATCGGCAGTGCTTTACCATGTTTACCTGGAGCACTCCACCACAACACCCCCATTCAAGATGGCTATGCTCGTGTCACGGTGGAGGACATAGTCCAAGGGTTTGAGGACCTGGAGATTGACATTGCTACACCTGAAGGGGAGAAAAGACTTGGAGATGTCAAGCGCCATTTCATTCTATGGCAAAAGAAGTTTATCAAGTTTCCAGGAGAGGCGCCAAGGACAACAAGTCCACCCCCCTACGGTGGTGGCGGTTCACCTACACCTCCATCACGTCAGCCGACGCCCCCCAGTCCGCAACGTCCGGCGGGTGATCAGACGCCGCCCCCCAGTCCTCGTCCGACGGGTGATCAGACGCCGCCCCCCAATCCACCTCCGGCAAAGAAGCAGAAGCAGTCCTGGATTATTAACCCGGACCCTTATGTACCTAAGACCACAAAGGTACCAGAGCCATCATTGAAGCCTCTCCCCACAAGGCCTTGGGAACGTAGTGCCGAGGAAACTGACGCGGCCGCGGCTGCTGATCATGAGAAATGGAAGGCGGGCTGCAAGAAGAAAAGAGAGCCCGAACCCAAGCCAGTATTTTCTGATGAGCAAAAGAAGTGGGCTAAGTCATTTTTGAGCACACCATCCCAAGCCGCGAAGAATCTGCCTGACGACTATGCACGTGAACTTCGTAGGCAGGCACTCATGTTGAAGGAGAAGAAAGAGCGGGCGGAGAACCAGGAGAACAAAGCCTTGGAGGAGGCCGAGAAAACGGAATTAGAAAGTAAAAAAGCGGGAAACGAGTTGCCCAGCTCGGGGAACAAAGTAAACAATCGATTGCCCCGCTTATAGTGAAAGCCGCCGGTCCGGATGACCCCGATATCATAGCAGCTGCGGCAGCACATGGATTGACTGTAACGAGTGCCAGAGAACAAGCGACCAACTTAGGTATTACTCTTCGTGAACTGTTAGGCCTTGATGAGGCGCCAGTGAAGGAGGTAGTAATTACATATGTGAAGAATGGGCCTCTCGTCGAGCCTGCGCAGGAACAGGATCTACCTCCACAAATGAAAGGTCTGCTGAAATGGTACAAGGGTTACATAAAAAATAAAAACGCCAAAGAATATATTTATGCGGAAGTTAGATATGAGCATCACTTCAAACATTACTATGTGCAAATTCATCTGAGTAAATTGTTCCAGCTTTTCAATCTGCGCGAGCTCGACAAATCTATCATCAGTTGCTACGTTCTGTAAGTGATTTATTTCTACCCCATCTCGTTCATATTGCCTGCACTATATATATGTCCTAACTATATTGTTGTGTCCGCTATTATACATGCAGAATGAAGATTAAGGAATGCAGAGTAAGGAACATCCATGATGTTGGGTTCATTGACCCACACATCGTTAATGGATATGTGTTGGAGCATCACCCCGCCCACATGGAGGCAGACCTGTGGCAGTTTCTTACAAAGCAGGAACTCAAAAGTGATATTCTATTTCCTTACCATTTTGGGTGAGTGTTTCTGTCTTGAGCACATTCTCTTTTGTTTACTCCATGCATGGTATGTGGCCGGCTAATCGATGAGTTATGCATGACGTACTGTGCATGTATCGTGTCCGCAGGTTCCACTGGATTCTGCTAGTAATTAAAGTTGACACCTCAGAATGTCTCGTCCACGACTCTCTGAATAAGGATCCAAAGCTTTGGGTCGACATGAGAAGAATGCTGCAGAAGTAATTATTTTCATTCATTTGCGCTCTATATCGATCGGCCTATTTTGTTCATTTCCTAATATCAAGTAACTAATAACTCTCTTGTTCATTTAATTTTCTTTGCCTCGTAGGGTTTGGAGACGGTTCGTAGATACAAAGGTCGGTGAATTCAAAAAAGAGCTAGAATTCAAAAGGGCAAAGGCTAAGAATGGTGAGGATATTCAGCCAGCGGGGACCAATCTATGTGCATACTATGTCTGTGAGATGATCCGGAGATACACCTCTGAGCGGGTTCCGAGTGATACCAATGCTCAGAGGAATAACCTCCGGATGATGCTTAATCCAGAAGCTCGCTTCCGACCACTTCAAGAGGAATTAGCTGGATGGTTCAGGAGGGAAGTCCTCCATCCTAAAGGAGAACACCATTACGAGGACGTAGAACTTTATATGCATTAAATTATGTATGGAAACTTGTTCAAAATTGTATATGGTCATCCGATGATATTGAATATATATTGTATATTCCTCTTGAATTCTTTTTGGTTCTAATTTCAAATTTGTTTGAAATTGTACATTCATATGCATGTATGTAGTACCGTAGAATATGTGAAACTCCTTCAAAATTAAAATAAAGCACAAAAGAAATAAAACAATACAAATTAAACAGAAAACAGGTTTAAGGGGGGGGGGCTAAAACCCTAAACCTGCGGCGGCCTTTAGTCGCGGTTGGCCAGAAGAACCGCGACTAAAGGTCCTCCGCCCCGACGGCCACCTGGCGCCCACGTGGACGGGCCTTTAGTCGCGGTTCTTAAGCAACCGCGACTAAAGGGTGGGGCCTTTAGTCGCGCCCGTTCGGTCGCGGTTGCGCAACCGCGACTAATGGCAGTTGCGAACCGCGACCAAAGGCCCTTTTTCCACCAGTGTTTGACATGGAATATGGGAGTGCCACCCTGGAGGACATTGCAGAATATGACACGGTAGTCAGTCAAATTTTTGGCAGCGAGGAAGAAGGTTACAATTACTATAATGCATATGCTCGGTCAAAGGGTTTTGGTGTTAGAAAGGAAGAACTGACTAGGAAGTCGGACACGAACATAGCTTTTCGGCGCCTCTATGTCTGCTCTAAAGAAAGATATCGGGCGAGGAAGCACTTTGAGAAGACTAAACGGGTGCGAACTCCTAGGCCGCTGTCACGTTGTGGATGTGGCGCTCGGATGGAGATCGAGCTTCGTATGGATAATGGTGAATGGTTTGTAAAAGATTTTGTGGACGAACATAACCATCCACTCGCTAAGCCTGAGCAGACAACTTACATAAGGTCACATTGTGGGCTGACTGACGTGCAAAAGGCTGATGTCATTGAGTATGGAATTGGTGGCCTTCGAACACATCAAATAATGGAAGTAATGGAGAAGGATAGTGGTGGTTTCAGCAAGGTAGGCTTTATACCTCGGGATCTGTATAATTTTGTTGCCAAGTACAAGAAGGAAAGGATAGAAGGCCGTGATGCCGAATTTGTGCTCCGTTATATGGCAGCCCGAAAGGACATGGATGGCGAATTTTTTTACAAGTACACCACTGATAGTGAAGGGCATATGCTGAACATCTTTTGGGCAGACGCACAGTCTCGGATTGACTACGATGCCTTTGGTGGCGTCGTGATCTTTGATAGCACTTACCGTGTGAACAAATACAACCTGCCGTTTGTCCCCTTCATAGGAGTGAATCACCGTCGCAGCACGACCGTGTTTGGCTTCGGTATTGTCTCAGCTGAGACCGAGGCATCTTTTGTGTGGTTGCTTGAAGCACTTTTGGAGTCAACGCAGCAAAAACATCCTAGATCAGTTATCACAGATGGTGACCATGCAATGGCGAAGGCAATAGCGGCGGTTTTTCCCAATACAGATCACCGGTTGTGCAGCTGGCACATCGAGCAAAACATGATACGATACCTACGGAAGCAAAAGCTCAAGGATTTTAGGAAATTTGTTTATCACATCTGGGATGTCCATGAGTTTGAGAGATGTTGGGTTGAGTTTATGGTGGATTATGATATCTCTGAAAAAGATGCTTGGATTATGACGATGTACGAGCTGAGGAAGAAGTGGTCTAGGGCCTATACGAAAGGTAGATATTTCCTTGGCATGCAGAGCAATCAGCGTAGCGAAAGCCTAAACTCTAGGCTTCATAAGAATCTGGATAGGAGAATGTCACTTGTTGATTTGCTAGAGCACTCAGATCACTGTTTATCGCGTATCTGCAAGAATGAGGCCGAGTTGGATGCTACAACTTCACTGACAGTACCTTTTACTGAATTAACAGCTGATCCACTTGAGAGAAGTGCTGCTCTCATTTATACTCTAGTGATGTTCAAGAAGGTAAAACATCAAATCATGCAGTTGTCAAAATGGGAAGTAGCAGAAGTGACCAAGAATGATGCTTTTATTCTGTATACAGTAGCTCGCAAAGAGAGTAGGCATGTGACGTATGATGTGAGGTTTGTCATGGCAGGCCCGTTGCTTCAGAGCTTGAATTACCGTTGTCTGAAGATGGAATCGGAGGAGATCCCGTGCGCTCACATTTTTTCTGTTCTAAAATACCTTGGCTTAGTCAGCATTCCTAGGTGTTGTGTCTCAACAAGATGGACGATGGTAGGCAAGTCCGCATTTGACTCAGAGAGGAATGGTAATATGCATGAATGGTCTGAGCGGATGGATCGTTACCATGAACTCTGGAACATTTGTAGTCTGTATTTATTCAAAGCTTCAAACAGCCAGGAGATGTCACAGAAGGTGGTGGATTTTCTCAAGGGTATTATAGCTGAAGGCGGCGAAGATGGTGGGGAAAATGAGGCGGCATCACTGGGCCCTCTTCCAGCATATTTTTCAGGGTCAAGCCAAGCATGTCCAGGAAATGTCCGGAATCCAAAAATAACTAAACCGAAAGGTGCTCCATCCAAGACATCCAACAAGAGGTGGAAGCCATTTAACGAGATTTGGAATGAAAACAATGTTCCGAAGAAGTGAATTTTATTTTTATAATGCCTGACTTTTATAATGCCAGACTTGTATGAATTGATTTTTTTAGTGGTGGTGCCGCTCACGTACTCGTCTACTCATGCTATTGATGCATCTCCTGAAACCATTATTTTGTTGCGTTGTGTGGCAGAAGATTTATTGTGTTGGTGTTTCCTGAATGATTTATCTTATCGCATGAAGGTCATTTTATTGGGATTAGGAAGTGCATAGTAAGCGTGTTCATATGATCTCGCGAGTCAATTTCTAATTTCTTGGGCGAGTTATATATTATGTTCTTGAGCTGAAAAGTTGGCTATGGCGGTATCTGGATGGATGGTTGCACATGTATGCAAAGTATACACTGAAAAGGAGGCAATAGGTGAAAATCACAAAATGAATTACCGTTTTGGGCTACAGATAATAAAAAATAATTACAAGCAAAATATAAATAATGTCCATAATGGGATTTGAACCCATGACCTTGACGACATTACTAGACAACCTAACCAGATGAACAAATATTTTTTATGTAACTTTTCAGATATATAGTTATTTATATCACTTCAGATAGCTCGCAATAAAAAATACTCCCTCCGTTCCTTGATATAAGGCGTATAGATCTTTTAGAAAAAGTTCGAAATATAAGGTGTGTTGCGTTGCCCCACTCGTTTGAATATTTTTTTTAGGGATTTGATTACATTTACTTATATTAGGCAAACTCCTCTATTTTCTCATGTCAATTAGTCAGGTGTAATCTTTGTTGCATTGCCTAGCCAAGCTCGTAGCTTTGTCGCATGACCAGCGTGTTACCGAGCCATGCTCGTAGCTGCGCCGCCTGGTCCAGCTCTGGAGCCGCCCCCTTCTCGTTGCTCACGCAAGTAACCTAGCAAGGTCTCAGCCTGCAAATCACACAACTGAACATATAAGTGGCTACGAAATTCAGGAACAAGTTTTAGCTTGATCTAAACTAAATAGAAGGCAGTCATGGGGTGCGATCCCTATTTTTGAATCATTTAGTCATGACAAAGTAGACAGACTCAACTGGAGAAACTTATAATTATAAAGCACGTACATGAGTATTTCAGTGGGAAATCTCAAGCACATGGTTTCGCACGGAATTTTAAGTTTGATCGGTTTCTAGTGACAGCAAGCATTGTTTGACCTGGAGGCCTCTTTGACTTGTAGGATAGAGAGCACTCATCCTCCTGTACTTGCAAGGTTTAGCAGATCCTGGACTGTAATTAATAAGTGTGAAGTTAAACAAGTGAATATCTCGGCCATGTGAACTGAATGTACAAGTCAACACCTTCTTGATCAGTACTAGCATGACAAAATACGCGTTGATTTGGGTATTTTTGAAGACCAGATAGAAGAAATCTACCAAACACTCAAGTACATGCACGCTCTAATTGACGAATTCATTCGACACTTTTCAGTACAATCACAGTTGCATCACAAGCTCAAACCTTAGACTGATATGTCAATAAGTACTCATACCAATCGCCAATTGTTGCAAATAGAATAAAACAAGAATTTTGGGACGAGGGAGTATATACTAACAGTCAGTATTTCTAATCAAGCAACCAATTTCAAAAAAATAGATGACAGGAAAAATATGTTCAAAATACTTAGTAATTGTCTACGGAAAAAAAAATCTTAATGATTGGCTTTCCATCTCAGGTACTCAACCATGTGGTGTACTACCATGAGCCACAACTCAGGCTACATATTACACAGGTGTTGATCCTAAAGTATTATTGTTGTTCAGATCAAAGATAAAAATAATTACTTGAAAACCCTCTTCTCATAGAAAGCACTGAAAACCAGAGTATGCACGATATCCCTCCAACAGGATTTTCTTGGTATGAAGATCAATTAATGACAGGAAAAAATGACACGGTGCAAACCTATATATAGAGGTACCTCATTTAGTATCACAAACAGGGAAGGCCCTGCTAATTACAATGTACATACATGGCCCCAAATTTCAGATGTGACATGAAAAAACTGCACGCACCCAAGACTGAAAACTACAGAAAAAACTCCGAACAAGTCATGAAGAGACATTTTCCAAGTATGGAGTTTTCTTAGAGCAGAAACAAATGGAAGAAACATAGCAAGAGAGAGGCTCCAATGAACATCATTCTGTTTTCTACAGAATGCATTATATAGTATATCACAGATTCAAGAAATAACTATAGAAGATGGAGCTGAGCTGCTTCGTGATGCTTTTCGTCCATTTGCTACTGGAGCCCGAGAGTGAGAAGGGAGGATAGCACATCCAAGAGCTGGAGTACGAAAAACTGATCACCAACAGATAATAAAATTCAGACACTAAAAAAGGTGTATGTATTTTGTGAGGAATGGTATTAGAGGTAGGCAAATACTGAACGACAACTATTCTAATTGGAAGTATTTTGCAAGAAATGGTACTGCATAATGGAAGTCGAACAGCACCACCTCTGTTCTATAACTTCAGCAATAAGGTTTTTCTTTATTCAGAGATGTACACGTGAACTTGTACAATCAACGGCAAAATACATGTCGTAGTAGGTACAACTACTGCTCTAATAATCTCTCATACTACGTGCTTGTGCTATGAAATATATATTTCTCAGAACCTACTACTGGAATTAAGCAAATCACATCCAATTTCAGCCTAAGATTTGCAAGGAGGATTAGAACGTATACCTAGAGCTTGGCACGAGCAGACCCGGACTGTGAGAGCGCAATATTGAAATTGCCGACGCGGCCAAATGGGTTCGGGCGGCGCGTGCTGCCGGAGGGGAGGTCGGCCCAAAGCTCCTGCGTGGGCCGTCGGCAGGGGAGCTCCATGGAGAAGACGAGGCGAGAGAAGTCGGGGGTGAGCGCCGGCCTATCCCGGAGCGCGACGGGGTCCAGGGGAGCAGCGGCGTCGGGGGATGGCGAGTCCTCCTCGAGCGCCTCAAATGGCAGGCCCTCGCCGGCGGCGGCCGAAAGGGGTGAGCGCAGGCCTGTCCCGGAGCGCGACGGGGTCTAGGGGAGCAGCGGCGTCGGGGGACGGCGAATCCTCCTCGAGCGCCTCAAATGGCAGGCCCTCGCCGGCGGCGGCCGGGAGCCTATTGAGCGCGGTGGAGAACGAAGGAGCGCCTCAAATGGCAGGCCCTCGCCGGCGGCGGCCGGAACCCTAGAGCGAGGTGGAGATCGGAGGCAAACGGTGGGGACGAAATCGGATTTTTTTTTTGAGGGGAGGGAACGAAATTGGATGGGGAGGGCGGGGTGGGCTAGTTGGACACGAGGGACGGATGGGCCTGTTCGACACGCGGCCGGGCTGATGCCTTCTCTACCTCTATTGATTTTTTCTTTCCAAAATGCCCTCAGGACATCTATACTGGAGGACGGGAGCTCACCAGTGCATGGTCTACCGCTCGTGAGAACTCGAGCAGTATATGTCACCACACACCGTACGATTTCACGAACTGACGGTCAGAATTTACCCCAGGGTACCATAAAAGAGCTCTTAATCAAATTACTGGTGTCAATGAAAGGCTAGCAAAGTATTTTGACAATACTGCAGTTTCCTAAAATACTATGGTTTTAATTACTTTGAGGTGTTTGGCTACCCAGAAAAACTGTGGTATTAATACTACGGTATTCCCAAAACCACTGTATTTTCTCTGTCTAAAAAAAGAACTTCAGACCTCTTTTTTTAAAACAGAGCACGCGAAAGAAACGGCTGTTGTTATCTTGTTCCTTGGTCCAAGCCGTCTCCGCCCTGTTGCCCCTCGAGATGTTCTCCTTCGGCGGTCATGGACAAACCAAGAGACAACAGAGGAAAAATGACAGTGAATACGCTGATATTCATCCTCCCGCCTCTCCCCGCAGGCCGGCCGTGTTCACCTACAAGGCTACAATAGAAGCTAGCACAAGGGATCTAATCCAGTTCACCACTGATGATTTAGCCACAAGTGCACGCTAGCACCCCATGGGTTACCTACGTGATATGTACCTTGCTGTAGACTATGCCCGTGGACACCGTGCCGCTCCGCGGCTGGCATGACGACGAATGCCGATGCCGGCACCCTGAAGCCTTGGAACGCAGTTATGGTGGAGGTGCTTCAGAAAAGCACCTGCGCGTGGCGGGACGACAATGCACGAGCAGTCACTATTAGAGAAGGCAGGCTTGCAGCAAGCTGTGGATACGACGAACGCCATCTTGGGTGCGCGGTTATAGTTCACGGCCAGCTCCTGGTGCCCCTCCACGGCGGTGTAGATGAAGGCCAGGCCGTTCCAGTCCACGCACACTCGCGTAGCTTTGTCCCATGGTGCACCACCAGCAATGCCATACTGCAGTGCGTCAAGTGGTCGCTCCACCACGACTCAACGCTGACACAGAAGAAGGCCAAATAGTCTCGTTGTGCGTCGGCTATGTCGTGTTGCCGAACGTCGTCCATGGAAAGGTACAAGCCTTGTGCATGGCCATGCAGTGCCGTTCAATTTGTGCATGCAACGTCTAGCTAGGCGCTAGCTAAAACCCATTTTACATCGCTGCATATGGCGCTGCCAAACAGGTCGCTGTATCGTCAATACTCTAAAATAGTTTGATATGTCAGTACTATGGTATCTTATGCCAACGGGCTAAAATACTATGGTTTTTTAATACTCTGTTTTTTGCAGTACTTTGTTATCAAACACAACCTTAATGAGATGATCATGAAGTGGCTCCCTGGGCAGAGAATGGCTGTAAGGAAGATTGGTGAGTATTAGCTACTGGCTTGCCTATATTTTCGAAAGACTTTGAGAGCCATTTCAGAAAATGTTAGACCATCTTGTAATTCGGAACGGAGGGAAAATGTTAGAACATCTTGTAATTCGGAACGTAGGGAGTAGAGAGGAAACGGGGAAGAGCAGCGGGAGGTACAAGACAGACGAAAATGAGGAAGGGGTCAATCCATGCCGATCTCCTCCCAGCCCCCACGCACGTTACTAACACACTCAGGTGGGTCAGCTTCAGGTCTTGGGCTACCTTTTTTTTTCTCTAGAAAGAAAAGAGCTGGGGACATGACAAAGCTTAAGCTGTTGCACAAAATTGATTTGTTCTTTGTTTGAGGATAGTTTGGTACTCAAGGCATTTTTAACCGATCCCTTATAATCGGTTTTACTCATCTAATCGGCACCTAGCCGATCAAAAACATTAGCACAGTAAACATTATACTCCTGGCTTATCTCGTCCCTATATTTACTCCACCGTTTGGCGACTGAGTAAAAACTCTTACCCACCTCTGCCTCTCCTCCTCCTCCTCCCCTCGACGGGGAGGGCAGTCCCGAGGAGCCGAGTTGAGGCACGCCGCTCATGCAGCAGGCGAGGGTACCCGTGGCGTCGGCCCAGGCAGCCTTGCCGACGACGCGGACCTTGCGACGAGGGACTGGGCCGCATAGGAGGTGAGCTCGTGCTGGCGACACCGGCCGCGGAGGTGAAGTAGAGCTGCGCGGTCATCGCTACCAGGCTACCAGCACCTCCGAGCTCCACGCGGAGGTGAACTCGACAGCCGCTGGCTTCCCCCACGCTACTCTGTTCTTTGTACAATTGTATAGCACAAACTGGATTTTGCTGTTGTCTGAAGAATCGTCTAGCACAAACTCCGTTATCTGAAGAATTGTACCTGAATATGTTCAAGCGTGGGCTAGTGGTTCTGAACTAAAACTAGTAGACTTAACAAGAGGCCGGACATATAAAACACTTCCGACATAAGTAACAATATAGCATGCATATTCTGACTAAATTTTCAACAGAATCACGTAGCAACGGTTATACTCGGCAACAATACCCGGAAACAGGGAAAGGTTCGCGAGATTGACATCCGCCAGGAAAACCCACTAGTTATACTCTGCTAGAGTATAACCTATGGGACAAAAAACCTGGCGCATCAACCAATCCGCCGTGCCAGTCAAGTTTGTACATAATAGCAGTACAACACAAAGCAAGAAACACAAGAAGATTATGGCGGTCGAGACGCATTAGCCGCACTAGATAGCATCACCCCCTTCATCAACCCCTCGTGGACATGCACCAGACGGAATTTGAGCTACATGAGCAAAAAAACAGTGATGAAAAAGTGCACTGAGTAGTAGAAAAAGCAAATGAGTCTACACACTGCAATGATAATTAGCAATTTGTTAAACAGTTTTGAGATAATTTCCATGTTCTTTTAGTTCTTCGAATTATTTGGAACTATTGCCGTAGGTGTGACATCCAGAGAAAAAAGACTTATACATGTTTAATCCTACACAAGAAGGGTGCAACAAATTATGAGGCACTCAAAACAAAAAGACCTGGTCTAAGCACACGTACCTTGTTTTCGCAGGCTGCTCTCACTTCTTGGATATCAAGAAGCTGCCTCTTCTCACAGGTTGCTCTATTCCCCTCAACACTTCTTCTTCGGTACAACCTCCCCTGGACACATCAACGGTCCAGATTAAAAAATACCCTTTCGTGAGAATAAGTGAGTAGGGGTAGGATGGAAAATTAAGGTGGGGGAGGCGTACCGTGGCGTAGCGAGGCGCGTGCCCGTACGGCCCGCTCTACGCGCGTACGTGGGCGGTGTACGCCAGGAGGGCGGGCCCACGCGTACTAAACCTAATCCATTAATTCGGCGCGGATTAGGCGGACCATTAACGCCGGCGCAGTGAGCCGTCCCGTCGCCTGCGTTGGTCCGCGGGCGGCGCGGATTCACACGCCACCGCCTGCCGCGCGCCTGCGCACGCCACCGCTTGACCGCCCGCGCACGCCGCCCTCATTAATCGGCGACGCCGATTCGCACGCCGCCGCCTGCCCTTCTGCGCCCTTGACCGCTCGGCTGCCCACCGGCATTGATCGCCGGCACCCCCGCCCCACCCACCACTACGCCCTATAAAAAGCGCCTCGCACCCTTCGTCGGCTCGCACACCGCCCTCACCTCGCCTCTCCTTCTCCCCTTGTCGCCGGCGTCCTCCTCTTTCCCCCTTCACCTCCTCGCGCGCCGTGCCTCTCCCTCTCGCCGACGATGACCCGCCCCAACTTGACGATGGAGGAGGCGGAGGAGCTCGCCCACTTAGGCATCCCCGCCGCGCCCGACGTGCGCCTGCCGGCGAGGTGGCGCCTGAGCGTCGACGGCGTCCCCGTTGCGCCGGTGCCCGAGGTCGGCACCCACCGATTCGCCCACGCCGTCGGTCTGTACAGGGCTCGCCTGTCGCCGGACGAGCTCGCCGACCCCCAGTACGCCCCCAACAACCCTGGCTGGGCGGACCGCCTCGCCGACGATCAGCTGCGGCGTCTCCACGCCTACGCCGGCCCGCGCCCGCCCACGAAGCACAACCGCGCGCGGCGACATCAGCTCTGGGACGGCCGCACCTTCGAGGAGGTGGTCGCGCCGTACCGCGCGCAGGCGGTCGCCGGCGTCGTGCCTGCTCCGCCGGGGGACGGCTTTCAGCTGTACCGCCGCGGCGAGGCGCGCTCGACCCGCGCCCGCCTCGACTTCGGCGCCATGCACCCGCCCCCGCCCCGCGGAGGCCCAGGCGGGGAACTAGAAAATAAAATTCACAAAAAAAGTAAACTTGAATTGAAAAAAACCTATGTAAACTAGAAAAGTAAATATAAAACCAAAAATAAAAAATTGACATAATACTCGCAAAACAAATTAGAAGATATATTTTTAAAAAAAATTGTATTGTAAAAATAAAATATAAAATAAAAATTAAACTTGAATTGAAAAAAACCTATGAAAATAACCTATTTAAACTGGTGCGGGCGAGCTCCGGCAGGCGAGGTGCGAGCGGCCTGCCGCGGCGCTGCGTGTTGACTGGCGAGGTGGGCCGCTGTAAGGCGCGCGTGCGAGCGGCCTGCCGTGGCGCTGCGCGTTGACTTGCGAGGTGGGCCGATTTCAGTAGGCCTAGTGGGCCGCTAGAAGGCGCGCCTGCGAGCGGTCGAGGGCGCAGGGGCGGGGTGGATGGTTTCGTTTAGTCCCACCTCGCCCGCCGAAGGACGCCCAGACCGGCTTATATAGGTGGATTCATGCACCCTATCAGATAAGATAGATAGTAATAATGTGATTTGAGTTTGCATTGCCCGGGCAGCTCTGCCGCTGCCCGGACAGAGTTACACTGTTCGGGCAGCTGCGGTAGTGCTGCTAGTGCATTGTAATTCAGATCACATCATTATTATGTATCTTATTTTTGATAGTTTAGCATTTTATGCAAAGTTTGTTTTATTAATACATAAAGTTTTGTAATATTTTTGTCCGATCAGCGTTTTAGTTGTTTCAAATTCATGCATCATATTAAGAAGGTCAATTTTTTGATACGAAGAGCACGTTGCGTCACGTCCGGTCAGCATTTAAAATGTTTCGACCGAAAAAATTATAGAGAATTCATAAAATGGCAAAAAGCCACGAAACATGCCATGCATCCTATTCATGATGGTACAAGACTGTGGAAAAAAATTGGGTTCATTTGAAGGATGTCGAAAAATAACTCGTTTTCGGACAGGGCCTTTGCTCCTACCCGAACGGTCTACGGAGAAGAAGGTCAATTTTTTGACATCTTCAGAATGCCTGAAATTTTGCATGTGAGTTAGTATGCCCACTCCCACACATAATCCAAAATTTTATGGTATTTCGATACGAAGAGCACGTT
>NC_041386.1:621460478-621462284 GCF_002162155.2 Triticum dicoccoides
GACAGGGCCTTTCCTCCTACCCGAACGGTCTACGGAGAAGAAGGTCAATTTTTTAACATCTTCAGAATAGCCTGAAATTTTGCATGTGAGTTAGTATGCCCACTCCCACACATAATCCAAAAATTTATGGTATTTTGATACGAAGAGCACGTTGCGTCACGTCCGGTCAGCATTTAAAGTATTTCGACCGAAAAAATTATAGAAAATTCATAAAATGGCAAAAAGCCACGAAACTTGCCATGCATCCTATTCATGATGGTACAAGACTGTGGAAAAAAATTGGGTTCATTTGAAGGATGTCGAAAAATACCTATAGTGTTGATGGATTTACCACATAAGATTAAGTAATTATATTAAAAAGAGTACTTAATACAGAATTTATTTCGTATTTAAATTATATATAAGAAAACTTTAGTATTGTTATTTTCTACGCGAATTGACTAGCTGATATTAAAAAATAAGATAGTAATAATGTCGGTTGACTTTAGTTCAAGTCATGACATTATTACTATCTTATCTAGTAAATAGCTCAAAGGTGGCTATATAAGCCGGTCCTGGCGTCCCTCGACGCGCGAGGTGGGACTAAAAAAGTGCCGCTTCCACCTCTCCCGCGCCGTGAATCGTAGAAGCCAAAAAAAATGATTAAAACAATAAGCCCGCCTGTGCTGGCAGGACTCAAAGTGCGCCTAATCGGCCCGGCCCGATCAAGCCGAGTGGCGAAAGGGCCGGTCTTTCGGCCCAGCAATGGCGGCCAGCACAGGCCAACGGGGCAGCGGCGGGATGGGGCGGGGATCAGAGGAGTTCTGAAAGGGCGGTGCGAGCTGGGCATATAAGGCGATCGCGGCGTGGTTCGACGGGCGAGGTGGGACTAAACTTTAGTCCTCACCGCCGACCCTGCCCCCGCACCGGGCGCACACTCTGGGCCGGCCCACGCACACCGTCGCCCACAGTCACTGGGCCGGCCATCGCGCGGCGTCTTTCGGCGGGCCAGGTGGGATTATTTGTTTTATTTATTTATTGTTTAAAAATGTTCATTTTTATTTGTTATAAATGTTTTATAATTTATTTAATGTTCATTATTTATTTGTTGTTTGTTTTGCATTAATGGCTACAGTTGTTTTCATAATAGTAAAGTGTTATTTGTTATAATTTATAATTAATAATAATTTGGAAAATACTCATACATAAAAAAAGTACTTGATATGAAATTTATTAAGTAGTTATGTTAAGAACAATACTTAATGTAGAATTTAGTATGTAATTACATTAAAAAACTACTTAATATAGAACTAGTTAATATAGAAAATGGCACCTCAATTTTATTATTTACTTTATAAGTAAGAATAATAAGTTGTTTATTATAAATTATAAGTACTAATAATCAATTTTTTAAAAATAATTGATTATGACTTTCTGGTTACTACCTAACATTTTTGAGTTTATTAAAAAATTATAATCAGCTAGTTGCTATGAGTATATGTACCCCAGACCGACACCTTATGTTTGTACTGTGAATACATGTCAACATGGACGAAACGCACCCAACTTTTGCATGCGCGTGTGAGTGACCCCCACGGTCTCGCTCGTCAGATTACGACGAAATCGGAGTGTGAACGAAAGTCGCGTCACGTCGGGAGACGTTTTCTGGGTATTTTCACGGAGAAAATCGTAGTAAATGCATCGAGTGTCGAAACACACCCAAATTTTGCAGGCGTGCTTGTGTGCCACACTGTAGCGTGTCAAAAAAAATCCCGACGTTTCATGGCTTTGCGAAAGAGAACACATACTGAATGCATGTCACACCCC
>NC_041386.1:621462294-621463046 GCF_002162155.2 Triticum dicoccoides
AATAAATGCATCGAGTGTCGAAACACACCCAAATTTTGCAGGCGTGCTTGTGTGCCACACTGTAGCGTGTCAAAAAAATCCCGACGTTTCATGGCTTTGCGAAAGAGAACACATACTGAATGCATGTCACACCCCAGACCGACACCTCAGATTTGTACTATGAGTACATGTCAACATGGACGAAACGCACCCAGCTTTTGCATGCGCGTTTGAGTGACCCCCACGGTCTCGCACGTCAGATTACGACGGAATCGAAATACGAACGGAAGTCGCGTCACGTCGGGAGACGTTTTCTGGGTATTTTCACAGAGAAAATCGTAGTAAATGCATCGAGTGTCAAAACACACCCAAATTTTGCAGGCGTGCTTGTGTGCCACACTATAGCGTGTCAAAAAAATTGCGGCGTGTGGAAAAAATAATACAAAAAAAAGTCCCATATTGCGAACGGACTCACTTAAGAATATTAAAGTAAATTATTGCTGTGACACTCCATGATTATGGAGTGCCAGAGCATAATTTATGTTAACCTCCTTAAATGATACCGCCACACTAGAGGACTTGACATTACAAGCAGACTACGGTATTTAAACAGGTGAATTAGCACGACGAGATCC
Source organism: Triticum dicoccoides (assembly GCF_002162155.2). Classification (NCBI taxonomy): domain Eukaryota; kingdom Viridiplantae; phylum Streptophyta; class Magnoliopsida; order Poales; family Poaceae; genus Triticum; species Triticum dicoccoides. The sequence goes on from NC_041386.1 coordinate 621,462,909, forward strand.
AATGTGGGACTAAACATTAGCATGTTCGGCGGTGGCCGCCGTCGCTATAGGTTGGGCAGTATCGGGCCTGGGCCCAAACGGCGAACGAATTTTTTTTTTTAGTTTTACAGCGCCGTATACCGCCACGCACGGCGGAAC
>NC_041386.1:621463380-621510240 GCF_002162155.2 Triticum dicoccoides
GCCGCCTCGTGCCCCAGTCGCCCCTACCACGATCGCCCTCAGGCGCGCAACGATCTCACCGCACGTGCGGCGCCGTCCATCGCTGTCCATAGTTAACGGCGCTCGTTGGCACAGACTGCCCCACGCCCGCAGGCGCAGATCGCCGGCGCTGGGCAGTCTGCTTTCGGCTCCGCCACAGCCGTTGTTCGGCGGCTGTCGCCCGGATTAAGGTCAAGTTTCCCACCTCGAACAATTTCTGTCGATGCTATTGCGTAATCGTATGTATTAATAGGAAAAAATTAACATGCAGTATGGATATCGATGGTGTGATTCCATGTTCCATAGACAAGTGGATAAGTCTCGTTGAAAGATTTACCACCGCTCAGCGATTTAGGTTCTACGAAACAGGCTTGGAAGAGATGTTGATCATTCCGTCAGTACAAATGAGAGATTTTTTGCTGCATTTTATGTTGTTAGGTTATAACCCCAAACAACAAAAAATTCATGATACAAGAAAATAGTGGCAGTAAAGGCCTAATTTCACTTAGACCGGACGATGTGTTTTCAATATTTGGGTTTAAGAATGAAGGTGAGGATGTTTTTGGCATTCTTGCGACGGAAGGGAAAGAGTTAATAAAGAAAATTCCTATTCAGTACATTCACAAAAAAATGGTCACATAATGATAGATGACTTGATTCAAAAAATTGTGAGGAATAAATCCGCCGATGATGAATTTCTTCGGATGGCTGTTCTTGTTTTGCTGGGGACCATTATTGCACCCATGTCGGTTGTCTCTATACCAAAGGAGTACTACGCGTTGCTGCATGACGTGAAGCGGATAAGCACGTTGAATTTTAACGTGTTCACTTTGCGAACTTGTTTGACGGAGATTGGTAAACTCAAGCAGGACGGCCTTGTGAGGCAATGGCCATGTGGCAACCTAGCCCTACTCCAGGTATGCTATTAATTAATGTTATTTCATATTCCTTTAATTTATGTGTTCGTAACTTATTTTGTCTTTTGTTTTGTAGTACTTATATTGGAAGAAGGTGCAGCCAACCATCGGCCCGAGAAATGACCCATTGTCGTTGCAAGTTCCCCCAATGAAAAATTGGACTGAATCTAAAGCGGAGAAACGAGATAAGTACGACCTGGAAAATGGTCGTGGCCATGGATTGGTAATATTATAATGCTTATTTACTTGTACATTGATTATGCATTGAGAATGTTATGTACTCATGTTGTCATTGCATACTCACTTTGCAGATTGATGACTGCATTACGAAGGAGTATAAAATGAAAAAACTTGCAGATGAACAAGCTGAAAGCAGTAAGAAACATAGTAGCCGAAAGTCATCCGTTACGGGAAAGAAAAAAGTGGATAACGTGTCCGAGATCCCTGCTAATCTAATGCCTTTTATGGACCGGGTTATGAATGATATGAAGGAAATTCGTAAGGAATTGTTTCGTATGCCGGAGTTATGCGCACAGGTAAAAATGTAACAACTATGCTATGCACTTTATTAAACTCGATAAATTAATAAAAAGATATAACATGTGAATGAGCTTACTTTTGCAGAGAGTGTTAGAGAAAATGAATAAAACAGGTGTATGGTACAAACCGGGCACAATGGTAGAGGAGGAAGAAAATCTGTATGGACAGAATAGTGAGTCCAGGTATGAAAACAAGTATCCTCAAAAAGAATTTCAGTATGATGACAAACACACACCTAATGGCCGAAATGGCAGTGGGCATTATGATTTGGATTCTGAAGAAGGGGATTCGTTCAAATTCAGTACTGGTCACTTGAGTAGCTTTAAAGATGAGAAGGAGGATCCTATAGAGGTCCCGGAGCAGTCAGAAAAAAAAGAAGCATCATCTCTAAAAACCGATGAAATAGAAGCTACAAGATGGCAAGTCCCTCAAAATGAGCAAGAAGTGTCACAGGCCTTGTCAGATGGTAATAGCGAGGTAGAAGAGAAGAAGGTGGTGATTCCAGCGAAGCGAAAGCAGTGTGGGTCAAAGTACACGAAATCTCCTTATGTTAAAAAGACTTCGAGAAAACGTGCGAAACGTTCCGCGAAAACGAGTAAGTTAAACATGCTATGAATATATTATTGGAAATTGTGTAGTATAAATTTGTACTTTAACTTTATTGACTTGTGTTGTAGAACTGTTTAATGAAACAACCCCTCAATTTGATCATTCTGTGGATGATATGGTGCGTGCCGCTGTGCAGTACGTGAAAGCGTACGAGCACTCACCAAAACATAAGAATCATGAAATATTCAACAACGGTAAAGATGGACTTTCTGCGGACCGAGTTTGCCAGATACTTAACCATGCATGGATATCCGGTGATGTATGTATTTTTATTGGCATGCTTATGTCATGCGTTAAGTATGTTGCATCCATCTTAAATTTACTCATTTATTTCAGGTAATTGACGCTTATGCGACGTACATATCGGATTCAAGTCTCGTTAAAGACAGGTATATTATACCCACATATAGATCTTACTGGTTATTGAACACTCGGTCAAAGTCAGTAAGACGAGAGAAATCAGTAGACGATCCAGAAGGTTTAGCACATGCAAATGAACCTCTAAACAGATGCATGACAGAATATTTTGCAAAACTGAAGGTACCGTTTGTATTGCAGAATTGTAGTTTCATTACTATCTTATGTGAAAGCCGAACTTACTAACAATATTTAAGTTATGAAATAGGCTTATTTTACGTTAAATAAGGATAAAAATCATTGGATTACATGTGTTTTGCACACTAGAAAGAAAGAGTTCCAAATTCTTGATTCTTTGAGGGGGAGGGTAAATATCTCTGAAGCTACCAGGATATTCGTTGAACATTTTGTAAGTTGCGTATTCATGTGTGTACAATTAACCATATAATTTGTTTACCGTATGTAATCAATGTGTTCATATTTTTTTGTCAGAGAAAGCAACTTGCAGGAGATATTGAAGATGCAAATGACAGTGCTATTATGTCGTTTCCGGATGTGTTCGCATAGCCTATAGTCCCCTACGACATGCCTCAACAAGAAGATAGGTGAGTTACATGTACCATGTGCTTTTGAAATATATTAATTGGTCAAGTGCTATCTTACTTAACGTGCTTTCAAAATTGCACTTATGTTTTTTTAACAGAGGAACTCATGTGGACTGTTCGTTCTTCATTGTTTTCAATACTGGGACGGAGAAAAATTTATTACTCCTATTTCTCAGGTGGGTACATTTTAAGTAAGAAAAATTAGTACATTATATCATATATAAGTGATGAAAATAATATTATTTTTATTACTTTTCCGGAATCTATTGATAGTTCGAGAGAAAGAATGATAGCTGGAATTATTGTGTCCCCCGAAAATAAGCTTACAGAAGTGAAGAACAAAGTAATTCGATTTGCAAAGAAGAAACAAAAATAAAAATATCATACGACAATTCAACGTGATTGTCGAAATATTATTTGTTCATGACTGAGAATTGTGTGTGGATGCTTTATTTCTTTATGTGAGTCAAATATTTTTAGCATGTCAAGTTTATATTACCTGGCAAATTTATTAAAAATATATTTTATCATTTCTTATTTTAATATTTTATTTATAATTTATGTTCATGAGTGTTCTCGTGAATATACGATTTGTGGTTTTAAAATACTCCAACGATATATGACGACGATATCTCAGAGGCGAGCGCCGCCCGCGCCGCACGTTTGGCGCTACATGGCGCACGTGGGCCGCGTTATCTGCCAGCGGGCGCGCGCCGCGCGTCGCCCCAGGGTTGGCTGTTGCCGGCATCGAGGCTGATTCTACCTCGTCCCGCGTGCGCCCCTCTGCGCCCGAGGGCGACGTCAGCCTCGGGATCGCCCCCGCGGCGCCTACCGACGGCTGTGCAGCGCCTCGGGATCGCCGTCCGCGGGGCGCCTTTTAACATAAATTTTTTTAGGTTAAAGCAACCGGCGGCTGTGCAGCGCCTCTGATCGCCCAACATGCATGATTTATATACAAAATTATATATTGATACGAAAAAATATATATAATACATATCATGTTAAATTTATATAACGCATATCATATTATAACGTAAAATTTGTATGTCGCATATCATATTAAGAACAACGAGTATAGTGCCAACAAATATGACATAAGTAAACAGTGATTACAAATCTTCCGTATCAATGTAACGAAACAAATATGTAAGTACTATTCTTTAAGACAACCAAATAAATCGTCAACTGTAATCAAAAGTTGTTCTTTTTATTCAAACATTTCTTTGCTATGATCATTATGCCATGTTCCTGCATAGAAAGATTGTAATATACGTCAAAAATTTGTAAAGTATTAACTAAACAAGAAAAGAACGTTAATGAAATGGTGTGCACATACTTTGGATTCTGAGGACAATTGTTTTTGAAATGACCATTTCCTCTGCATAAACCGCATAGACGTATAGGTTTCTCATCAAAACCTTTGGGTCTACTGTTTGTAGTCACGCCAGGTTCCTTACCACGGCCTTTGTTATTCTGCCCTTTCGGTGCTCCTTTTGTATTGATTTTTTCTGGATCACCAACAAAAACATGATTTTGATTCGGCACAAAAGCATCATCATGTGCAACTGTATGTTGTCTCACGTAATCTTCCTCCTGAACATCCTTATTTGCTATCACATCCTCCAGAGCAGCCTTCAGTTTATCAAATAGAAATGGTTTATGACATGCCGCATGATTTGCTTTCGCAGACAAAATAGTCAACTCATTGTACTTAGTTCTCTCCTTAGTACCTGCCCATCCCCATGCGAAGAGATCACTAGTGCATTTCACGGGCAGTCCACCTCTAGCATTCTTGCTGAATCTTCGCAGCACTAAGCACCTAGGTAAGTCCTGCACGTTCAACCTGGCTAAAACATAAAGAACATGCTTGCATGGAAGACCTTTACGTTTCATACTATCACAACTGCACTTCACTGTTTCTTTTGAATTACTAGGTGTATAGTCCACTTTGAATCTCAGTTGCCTGTTATTTTTCCATGCCACTGTGAATCTCCTACTGACGGCTCCACTCAGTCTATCTATGATCTCAAGATCCGCTGCCTTCTTCATTTCTTTCTGCAAGAGGTAAAAGTTCACCGCAGTGAAGTCACGGGCAGCGGCTTTTTCAATGCATTTGAAGTCGTCGAGTACTTCTACAGGGAGTGTCTGTGTGGACAGGCAGTCGTCGTGTGACTCGTTCTCATGGAGCCGAACAATGTAGTTCTCATAATGCACAACCATATCAACAATTGTCATGCCAGAGTCAAGATGCATATGAAGGCAAGAGTTCAGACTCTCGCTCCTCTGGTTACTCCGCATACCAAGGAAGAACCCACCGGCCAGATATGACGCAGCCCATAGCCTTTTCTTCCGGTACATCCTACGCAACCATGTTTTAGTTTTCTCCGACTCCCATTTAGCTCTAAAAGCTGCCCATCTCGCCTCAAACTCATCATGTGTAGTGGCATAATAAATAAGAGCCCTGAACTCCTTAAGGGACTTGTGGTGGAGGTGTTTCTGCATGTTTTTCTCAATATGCCACGAACATAGTCGATGCCACACGTCAGTAATGACCTTCCTGACGGCCCTTATCATGGTTGCGTCTCCGTCAGTAATTACAGACCTCGGCTTCTTTTGACAATGAGCTCTTAAGAAGGTATGCAACACCCAAACGTATGTATCCTTCGTCTCATCTGACACAACTGCACAACCGTACACAGTGGTGCAACGATGATTGTTTAGACCAACAAAAGGTATGAATGGCATTCAGTACCTATTCATCTTGTAAGTGCTGTCGAAGACGATTACATCACCAAAGTCAAGGTAATCCCGACGTGACTGAGAATCACACCAGAACATGTTCTTCAGCTTTCCTTCTGCGTCAACAGTGTGCTCAAAGAAAAAGTCTAGATCCCTTGTCTTTCTCGTCATCATGATACCAATTGCAGTGTCCGCATCACCCTTTGCTAGCAACTTCATTTTCTCCCTATAACACATGTTATAAAGCTTCCTCCTCCCGAAACCAGCCAGTGCATATGATCCATACCTACTAACGAAGTTGTCATAAATCCAATGTTTTTTGAGCCCAGCACCTGCCATTGCTAAGATCTCGAGCTTCTGGTATTCCTTTATCTGATTATGAGATCGAAGATATATAACTTCATTTGGTCTAGCAAGAGTGTGACTATGATCATCGCTGAAACTGCTGACATACCAAATGGAGCGCTCTCTGTCAACCTTCACAGTTAGATGGGCCTCACAATAGCACCGAGTCTCCGCTCTCAGCCTGCGCTTCTTCCTTTCCATGGTACAAAACTTGGCCTGTCGTTTCCCAGACCTTGAACAGAGAAACCTCCTCAACCGCCTATGTGCGTCGATACCCTTACTATATTTCAAGTTGTCCCTCCTAATGCTGAAGCCTCGCTTTTTCGCATAGTCGTTATAGAAATCATATGCCTCCTCGTCTGTCCTGAACGTCGTGGACATCACCGTCCAATGCCTGTCCAGTGATTCTTGCTGGTATTCATCGTACCCAGTATCAAAATTGCACTCATCACCATCGGCATCATCGTCGTTTTCGCACGCGTCACCATCCTCGTCCTGAAAAAAATACAATGAACGGTATATGTCAGTAAGTAGTTGTATAAGGACTATCATATGTATTCACTTTCCACTACTTACTTTGCTCGAGCTGTTATTATAAGATGCATCGATATCGTTTTCGTCATTGGCATCATCAGAAAAATTCCACTGATAGTACCCTTCCACTTCCATCTGCGCAAATTGTAAATATGATATGTAAGACTTGATGCGTATTTAATTTCACTTTAAAATAACCTACATAATTCCAAACCTACATGGCTTCCGCTTTCAACATATGAATCATCTACATCCATATCCTCATTGTCATCATCCCCTCCTATCTGTTCACAGTCGAACATGTTATTGTCATCGCAGATGCTTGTATTTAATATGGTTGAGAACATGCAGACCACTTACATTGCCACTGTAAGACTCATCCAAACTCATATAATTTTCGTCGTCATGTTCGTCTTCATCCAATGACAATGATCCGTCCTCGCTACCGCCATCATCACCGTCATATCCTATTTCAGCCTCAATCTATGCACGTTCATATATAATTAAATATCCATTCAAACATCACGTAACATCTTTTCAATTCAAATCCGTTCTTAAAATTACTATGCCAGCGCCTCGCGTACCTCGTTGCCTTCGTGAGGCGGTTGTCCCCGGATACGAGCTGCCGGCGGCGGAGGCGTCTGCCCGACCGAGGCGGTTGTCGGCGTAGCGCACAGCGCGTGCGTTTTTTTTCCGTCGGCCAGGTACTGCCGGAGATGGCGGCTGCGGCGGCGGCAAGAGAGGAGGCAGGTGAGGCGTCTTGAAGATAGGGTTCGCCGATCGTTTTTTTAATTACTCGGGCGTACGCAGCGGACGCGGGCGGGGCGTGCATGCGGGATGTGGGCGCCTACGGGCGCCCGTGCATGCGGACGTGGGCGCGTACGGGCGGCCGTACGCGACAGCGCCGTACGGCGACGCGGGCGCGCCTACGGCGGGCGGGTATTTTTATACGGCTTGTGACAATGACCGCCCCTATCCTTTATACGTTTTAGGGGGGTTGTACCGAAGACCACCTCTCCCCTCAATTTTTTACAGGCCCTAATCCACACATTTTTTTATTTCTGAAATGTGATCTGCTCCACCAACGGACACAAGCTCTGGACAATCCCAAATCTCTAACTCCTCAAGTGATGAGAGAGTAGTGCTCCAAAGGTGGCCTGGAATGGATATCATATACCGACACTTCAATAATCTTAGTGAAACAAGGGACTGGAGGTTTTCTAGTCCGCTGGGGATAAATGAAGAGATATCCCCACATGCTTCTAAGTGGAGACTTTGGAGGGACGATGGCAACACAATTCCCCCCCAGTTGATGTTATGGCACCGAGAAACTTTCAGATTCTCCAGAGAAGAGAAACCCCCAAACCTTCTACGGTGCATGGCCATGGTCGACAACTCGTCACAGTTGTTAATTGTAATACTCTTAATGGCAGGTTGATATTCTTCTTCTAGGAGACCATCAATGGTTGACAGTTCTTCGCAGTCGCTGATGGATAGGGAAGTGAGGTTGGTGAAGACCTGTCCAGGTTGTCCAATAGATGTGAGAGAGTGACAATACGAAATGCGCAGTTCCTGTAGAGCTGGAAGATTCCACATTTGTAGTTGGATGGACGTGAGACGCTTGCATGACAAGGAAAAGTAGGTGAGCGAGCAGCATTGGATATTGGCTGCACTGAGATTCCCGCAATCATTAGACCAGTACATATCCTGCGTGCCTAGCTGGAGCTTCTTGAGAGAACGCGCAACCAAACTCTGGGAGTTTATTTTTCCACATCCCCCCACCTTGAATATTTCAATGCAACGAAATTCTTCGAATTTTTCGGTGGGTACTGATATTAGGTTCCGGCAGTGCATTATTGCAATTTTCTTGATGACTGGTAGATAAGCCGGATCTAGAAGCTGTTCGAGACTTGATAAACTGCTGCACCGCTGAAGGATTAGATCTGTCAGGGACGAGAAACCCATGCTGCTACTGTTGATGTCGATTGGCACTGTAGGTATCTCGAGTTCACGACACCAAGAAAATGACGCAGATGTTAAGCCTGACAGGCTTTCTGGCTGAAACCAGCTCGGAAGAGAAACACCTGGGTACTCTTCAAGGACTAGAGACTTGACACCAGCAGGAGGTTGTAGATGTCGAAGGACTTCTATCCCGTTTTCATTATCCCCAGATTGGCTCGCGCAGGCACTCCATTCCAGCGTCAGCTTGTCAAGATATCCCTTATTTTTCAGTTCGGCTTCTGCTGAATGATCCTTTCTTAGCTTGTCAACATTACGTATCTCCAAGTGTCCACGAAGTTGCTTCATATTCTTTATGAACCTACATCCTAGTCCCTGCTCATCACTGGCTGCATCAAGATTTAGTCCATAATAAAATTCTTTGTTTTTGAATCCTCTAATATTTGGACCATATTTAAATCCCTGCGATTCAAATCTCCATAGGTTGACCAACATACCAAAGTCACTTGGCAAGATTTCAAGCTTGCATTTTTTTGACACATAAAACCTGTAAATTATGGAGCATACAGATCGTTCCAGGAAGACTTGTCACCGAACAAGATCTGGATATCTTAAGGTACTCAAGATGCTTCAGTTTGCCAACACTAGCTGGTAACTCCTTCAAAGACGCAAAAACAATGACACGCATACGTAGAAGTTCACTGCACCAATCTTCCAACAAAATAGCTATAGTTTTTTTATTTGCTAAAGGCTTGTCGCAAATAAGGGTACGGAGCTTTTTGTGCTGGAATAGGATTGACAAGTCAGAACTTTCGATGTCATTGCTAGATAATACTGACAGTTGGCGGACATTTGGAGGAATTCTTCTAAAGTCATCCTTCTTCTTCACAATGAAACAATCATCCTCTGAAACTTTCTGTGCCATATCATGCAACAAGTCATGGATTACGTATTTACCTTGAACTTTTTGAAAGAATGACCGATTTAAAAGTTCATTGAAGTATTGACATCCAATATCTTGAACTGGAATAACACCCAGGCATTTCACAAAGCCTTCTGCCGCCCAAATTTCAGCTAAGCTGCCCTTTTCAAACTGCTTATCTTTGGGGTACACAGCACAGAATGAGAAGCATCTCTTCAAGTGGGACGGTAAATACATGTAGCTCAACCGTAGAGCTGGCACAATTTCTGTTGAATCTTGCTCCAACTCCCACAATTCACTGTCTAGTATATTATTCCAATGTGATGTACTAAGGTCACTCCGTAACATGCGTCCAAGAGTCTTAGCAGCTAAAGGAGAGCCCTTCAACTTAGAAACTATCTTTCTACCAATGAGCTCTAACTCTGGATCGTGAGAGCTCTCGGATCCAAACACACATAGTTTGAAGAAATTCCAAAAGACACCCTTATCCAAACCTTCCAATCTAATTGGCTCCATAGTCTGCACAAAATTAGCAACCCTCTTAGATCTGGTGGTGACCATCATAATACTTCCTCGTAGCACATTTTTCAAAGCTAAACAAAACCTCTTCCAACATGCGCCAGTTCCATTCAGAGCATCATCCCACATATCATCGAGGACAATCAAGAACTGACGCATGTTGGAAGAGGTTTTGTTCAATAAAAAGTTCTTGATTGTCCTCGATGCATAAGAGTACTCAGATTGTCAATTTTTGTCTTTTTACCAGTAATGGATTCTATAGCCTCTTTAGTTAACCTCTTCTCATCGAAATCATCTGAGACACAAATCCAAATTATTGTGTCGAAGTGAGACTTCACTTTTGGATGACTACTGATATGCTGGGCCAAAGTGGTCTTTCCAACACCCCCCATTCTAAATATTGGTAGAACTGAAAGATCTTGTAATCTTGATTCATTAATTTGGTCGCTCGGTAATATGCTTGCTGATGCATTATCTGCATTAATTTCCCTCTTGCGTTTCGAACAATTGCTACTACGTGTAGGCACACCAAGCAATCTCATCACCTTCTTTAGCGCCATGTCACGACCAAATATTTTTGTTTCATTGGGGAAAGAGCTAGTCTCTGGCCTGCTTGTTTTGTCAAACCGGAATGTCACTTCAACCAACCCCATTTTTTCTATGAGTTCAGAATTAGTTTTCAGCCTTTCGCGGATGACATTTACTTTGTTGAAGCTATTATAGAAGTCAGTAAAAGATAATTGGCTTGCATTGCTCTCCACTATCACCTTATGGTTGTACCATCTGAGCTCATCAAGAATGTCTTCAACGTCATAGACTGCATCCTTGATATTTGGAAGCTGCCTGACCACATCAACGTTGTGGCTTGTCCACTCTGCTCGATTAATTAGGCTATACATTGCAGGAAGAGTGTCACTGAGGCATTGCAAGTCTCTCTGTAAGTCAAATAGATTATTTTGAAACCTTTGCTCCTTCATGTCAGATGAAATAGCAGATCCAGCCCATTGAAAAAGATCCACACACTTATTGACACCACTAGTGAGCCCAGTAGTATCCATGGTGACATGAGTATGAACAGTCACTTTCTCCCTGTTGTCAATTAGTGGAAACCATTAGCAAACCTATTTCATGGATAGACATGCTAATAAAGGTTTAAATATGATAAAGTAGATGTGATGCAGTTATATAATTCACAAGTTTATCGCCAAGTTAGGAAAGAATAATGATTTGTGAAAGTGACTTCTAAATATGTTGTTGATAATTAATATATTTACTTAGGAACAAAATTTGTATCGGTGAAAGTAAAGTAAAGTAGAAACAATGCAAACTAACTAAATAATGATTATGATAACAGTATTATGCAAATACTCGACGAACAAGAATTGTTTTGTTGTTATAGCTGGTCGATGTTTAATACTTGACTAATTGTGCTAAAACAAATGTGTAAATATGTTCATAAGAACAACTAACTAATCCAAAAACAAATGCAAAGAGTGTTCTGATTTACTCCCTCCGTCCCAAAATTCTTGTCTTAAATTTGTCTAAATACAGATGTATCAAGTCACGTTTTAGTATTAGATACATCCGTATCTATACGAATCTAAGACAAGAATTTTGGGACGGAGGGAGTATAATTTAGAAAAAATAAAACTTATAAAGTATGTAACAAAATGATGTATAAAGAAATAAAAACTTTTGAATTGAACTTAACACAATGCCATCTTTTAATTAAAATGTGAATCATGAACTATATATTTTCGCTCCAAGCGTCAATCACATATACTGTCCATTAGCACACAAAAATTAATGCAACAAAATTAACTTGTGACTGACATGCATGACTTGATTCCTCTAGGAAAAAATATATGTGTGACTTGATGTGGTGGTGTTGTTTGCATGGATGGGTTAATGCAAAAAAAAGTAACTTGCAAGTTCATGCATGACACACAATTTTGATCGGAGGGCTATCAATAATCGAAGTGACATAGAAGCATGAGTGCACAAAGAAATTTAATAGTGGTGGCTACCTATTTAAATATAGAAGATAGTGGGGATCAACCATTTAGGTATATAAGATAAGATAGGATAACAATAAATAATACTCTAAGGTGGTATTATCTGAAATGATTTTGTTAACTTCATACATGCATATTTCTAAAAAGAGGTCACTTAGGTACAACAAAATTACAAACTCTAAAGAAGTCACCACATGGTTGGAGGAAAATACAAAATTTAACCCTCCATCTTGTAGGACTCACATATAATGGATTTTCTTACAAGTATCATTAGGTAAATCTTTATAAATATGTACTGACTAAATGTTTTAGTAATTGATAACTACACATATACTCCCATATTTTCAAGATAAACAGATAACCCATGAGAGTAGTCAGCCAACACAGTCATGCAAAGAATACGTTATAACAATCAGGGACTCCGCATGTGACAGATAATGATATTGAGAATTAAGTGGGCATTATTGATATTAGAATACTTCCCTCAAAGCTAGGCTCCACAGATCGATCAAGCCTAACTGGCATAGAAGAAATTGTAGTTACCAACGCCCTTCGATGCATCATTTGCATAGATCCTACGACACAGTGGTCACCACTATCTCTATTTATTTACACATGTAGACCACATCAGCAAGTCATGCATGTGGCCATAAATTTCATTTTCTGCACCAATCTGTTCATGTAACCATGTTACCTTAGCAATTTGCATGCAAGTCATCAATCAATTTATCGTATTAATTTTTGTTGGGTTATGGAAGGTAAATCTGTTGAACACTGGAACTAACCCTTTATGCCTAAGTAGATGATCCCACTCTCTCTATTTATCTTAACACGTAGCCATACCACATCATCAAGTCCTACATCTAATCGTAAGTTATATTTTTTGTACTAATTTGTTCATACCACCATGCCACCTCAACAATCAAGGATGCTAGTTATAAGTTAACAATTTTGCATTAAAATTTATGTTTGTTCATTGATGGCATATGTGTTGGACGCTTGATAAAACCTATTTTAGCCTAGGGTTCAAATTTGCATCTAAAAATAACGTTCCCATACCTCAGTCTAAAAGGTGTTTTTAACATTCCCTTAAACCTCAATCTAAAAGGTTTTTTATACAACATTTTGTTCATGCTTCATATGTTTTATAAATTTTTAAAATATAAAACCATGACCGTTCTTACACTCAAGTCCTGCATCTGGTCAAAAATTACCACATTAATTTGCACTAATATGTTCATGCACTATTAAACTATTTTCTATAGAAATATAATAGTACTATTTATGTAACAATCATGAGTAGTTCTACGTGCTTTCTGAAATGACAATGCTCCTATTCTTGTAATCTGAAAAGGCATATATGTTTCACAGAAGGATAAACCTGAGGTTTGGGTTCTGCAAGCGATGGCCATCATTGATCTGGATCACGTCTGCGGGCTCTCTAACAGCAAGGGACTCTGGTTTCCTGCAACATGGAAATGACAAGTCTAGAGTGTGTAAAAAGCACATTTTATTGAAAAGGAAAAGCAGGTAGATATAATATATTAACCTCATGACAGGCTCTTGTTCATAATCCATGAGGTCGGCAGGGGACTTGAGCCGACTGCTGCTACCATGGACCCCGATCGAAGCTGAGGAAGTAAAGAACTTAAAATATATCACAACGTTTTGTATACAAGAAATTAATATTGCTCTATGATATTGCAACATCCTATTGTAATCATGGAAAACAATCGCTACTGATCTCTACAGCATAACGTACACTAAGCCAGGATGAATATTACAAAGTACTTGGCCTTTAAAGCATTCAAATATTTTAAACTGTCAAAACACTAAGCAGGGAAATGTAGGTGTTCACACCTTTAGTTCTTTCAATGAGAAATTCATATTAGCAGAGCTGCACTTGTAGTACTCCTCTGATTTTGGAAACAAAATTACATGTTTTTGCAGTTTCTGGATATGATTTTTGAGTATTGTAACATAAATTACCTAATTGAAAATTTTGTGCCCACACATTTCAGTAATTTGGAGATGTATGCATGTATGCATTTACAACACATCGAATTGTGTACAATCACCGCCCTCCTTTAACATACACATGCATGGATTGCGTTCTATTTTAACTGGGCATATTTGCCTCTTCTAGTCTTCTTGCACGCTGATCTGGAAGCAAACTTTTAGTTGCTTCATATTCTGGAACAACACACCCTTAGGGTGTGTGCAGTATTAGACATCTTCTGCTCGGGTCTACCGGCTGAAGAACCCATAGCTAAGAATTTTTCTCTGGATCAACTTTATAGTACTAGAATCAACTCTAGCGATCTGTTCTTGTTGGGATTGGGATGATGACGTTGATTGTACTATGTTTCCTGATAGGTAGAGCCCGTTAGGGAAGCTAAACGCTGGAGTACATACGCTCTTAGGAGCTGATAATTTTAAATATAGTAGATAATTTCTGCTTGAAACTATATGTGTGTTTCAAAAGTGGTGGCAAACGCACTACTAAAAAATTATCCTTCATAGTCAGGCCTATTAGAGGTGAAATGCGAAACCTGTTTCTGACAGCCAAGTTAGAGATGGATCTCACCCGCAACAGAAAAAAAGTTAAAGAAGGAGATCTATATGATAAGAGAGGCTATGTCTCGATTTTAGCGAGACCGCAAGAGGAGCCCGTAATGGGCCAGCTCAATAGGGAGGCAGTATGTTTTTTTGTTCGCTTGTTTTTTATAGTTTTTTTCATTATTGTATATATTTCGAAATATTATATATATATATATATATATATATATATATATATATATATATATGTATATAGGCTTGCTAAAGTGTGCCTGCGCGCACTATGCCCTGTCCTACGCTCCGGCTAATTCGAGCCAACCGGCGCGCTAACCAGGTGAAAGGGCGCGCGCGCGATCGTGGGTAAATGTCCACTGTAACGCCTTACGACCAACCAATCCTCGCTCGCTTAAATGACCATCGTAAAAGGGCCTGCAGGACATAGTAACGATATTACTATCTGTATTATAGCAGCAGTAAATGGCCCTTACAAAGTAGCAAGGGATTACCATCACGTACCGTTCCTTTAAAATAATTTAGGGATGAAACCTGTGATATTTAAGTGCGCAGTAAAAAAACCTAGGTCCATTACCATCCATGATTAATATGTTACTATAGTAATACATTACAACATGTCTGATGAAGGCTTTACTACATCTAGGGATATAACCATCGATAACTCAATACTGGTAAAAGAAGGGTCTGTTACTATCTATACTTAATCTATTACGGACAATGTCTAGGATGAAGCCTTGGATATATCAAGGCCCGGTAAAAAAATAGGTTCCTTACCATCATTACTTCATATATTACCGGCAATGAATAGTGATCAACACATGGTAATAAAATTAAATGTATTACTTTTTCCTCCACATGCCATTACCCTCAATATGTTGCCTTCTCCGCACCCGCGCGTGATTAGGAGCGGCCGGCGCGTAGTTTAAGTCAAAATGCGCGCACGCTTACAATAGCGCAGCCGTATATGTATATATATATATATATATATATATATATATATATATATATATATATATATATTAAAAATAGTGTACTTTATTTTATAAGGTTTACCGTGTATTAAAGAATGTTCATGTAATGTAAAATTTAGTTTGCATAATTTGGAAAATTGACATATAATTCAAAAAACTGTTCACCACATTTAAATAATCGTAACAGTTTAAAATATATGTTTCATGAAATTTTTAAAAAAATGTTTAAACAATGTAATTTTTATCAAGAAAGTTCATAAAAATGTTTTATACCATTGTAAATAAAGTTCATAAAATTTTTAAAGGGCTCACTATTTTATTTAAAATAAATGTTCACAATTTTTTAAAAAATATTCATGACATTAAAAATGTTCAATGTGTGTTTAAACAATGGTCATTTTGTATTTAAAACATGTTTAATGTGCAATTGACAAATGTTCAACATGTATTCAAAAAAATGTTAAACATGTATTGGAAAAATATTCAACATGTATCTGATAAATGTTCAAACTGTATATATAAATTTTTCAATAGGCATTTAAAAATGTTTAATATGTATTTAGATAAATGTTCAACATATATTTTAAAAATGTTCATCTCGTATCTAAATAATATTGAACGTGCAAACGAAAAATGTTCGACTTGTGTATTTGAAAAATCGAAGAAAAATAAGAAAGAGGATACGTGAAAGAAAATAAACAAAAATATGAAAAGAAAAATGACGAAAAAGATAGAGTAAAGATACAAAAAAGGAAGAACTGCACGGTGGCTTCTAAAACCGACCCATAGTAGCCTACCAAAACAGCTCCTAGAGAGTTACACTACCCACATTATTTGGCCGACATGCTAGCGGGTGCTAGCGAGAGCGCCAGAGACAAGTCATCCTTTGGGGACAGATGATCGGGTTTGTGCCAGAGAGTTTGAAATCTGCGTACGGAACGCGAGGCTCTGGCGACCGTTGTGGCGCTCTGCGCCGCCGGCTCCCATGCGCGAGCCCTTCCCGGCCGTCGCCATGAGCGCTGGGGAGGCCGCCGGGGCCTCGCCGGCCGACCCCCTGCTCCGGCCGCTCAATGCCGTCGTGGGCCGACATGGTAGAGGAGGAGGAGGGGGAGGGTCCGATGGAGCTTCCGGTGTCCCTGGCGCCGGCCCAGCTGGCGGATTTCTGGGTCGCGGCTCGTCCAGCGCGGTCGCGTGGTCGGTTTGCCTCAAGCCGGCGCCGCATCTCCCGGCCGCCGCGGTTCGCCCCGCCCCCTTTGGTGCCCGGCCCGGTTCGTTGCCTGGGTTATCCCCCGTGGCGGCGGACGGTGCGACGGCGGTGGGCTCTCCGGTGCGCTCTGGGACCTCTGGCGTCGTCCTTGGGGTTGGCCCCATGCCGGCGGCACGCTCGGCTGCGGGCGTGCCCCGGTGCTTGGGTGTCGACCGAGCGGAGTTGCCGGGTGGGCCAACTCGCGGTCCTCATGCTGCTGGGTTTGGTGGGCTCTCGGCCCAGGAGGTTTGGGAGGCCGCCCGACGGGCCCAAGAGGCAGTTGACAAGGCCACCTGGGCCTTGCTTCTCGCCCATGAAGATCCAGCCCGTTGGATCTGGATCCAACGGGGCACAGTGGATCCGAGGAAGGGCTGGCTTGCGACCATGGGGGAGGTTATGCGCTGGGGAAGGGTTTCCTGTATCCTTCGACTCCCTCCTGCGCCGCCGCCTCTCCTCTTGCCCCCGTCCTCGCTCTCCCCGGTGTCCTCGTCGTCTGGTGCCCCCGTTCCTTCGCACCCTCGGTCGTTCCTGGAGGTGTTGATGGCGCGCGACGCTGGAGACTGTCAGCCTCGGCCGAAACGCCCCCTGCCCGACGGGTTGGCTGGGCGCCCCGGATCGTCTTCCTCTGCTCGCTCCGACGAAGGGGAGCCGAGCCGGCAGGGGCGGCCGGCTGTGACGTACTCCGGCACCTCCCTGCGTCGGCCCCCACCCCCGCAGGACCCTGTCAGGGATCCGAGGCTCCCGCTGCCGGGGTCACCGGGAGATGTTCGGCGTCGCGATGAGGACCGTCGGAGACAGGAAGATTTGCGCCGTGAGTCAGCGCTGCGGGAGGCGCTCGTGACCCGGCCGACGCCGGCGGTTCGTTATAGGGAGGGCCCGGCGCCCAGCGCCCCGGTCGCCCGTGCTACTGCCCCCAGGCCTTCCAACGGTGATTGGCGGCGCCGTGGGTCGGGTTCGGGCGATTCCGGTGCTGTGCGTGATGCTCCGTCCCACCGGCGTGGTGATGAGGCCAGGGTCTCTCGCACTTCCGACTCCGCTCGGTGGGACGACCGTCACCCGCCTCGGGACACCGTCCCTGAGCGGTAGTGGAGTGAGCCCTGGTCGGACCGCTCATCTCCGCTGCGCCGGTCCCCCGACCACCCAGGTGCTGCTGCTCAAAACAAGAAAAAGAAGAAGCACAAGAAGAAAAAGACCACGGGGGTGGCCACTTCCCCCGCCCCTTTGGGAGGCCCGGAACAGGAGGTTCCAGTGGCTCCGGTGGCCGTTGGCTCCAGGGGCGGTCGTCCCCCAGGACCCGCGAGGAAACGATGTGCATCAACTGTGGATGCACGGATCACTTTCGCTCGGAGTGTGAGGCCCCTTCCCGATGCCCCTCGACCCTAGCCTATCTCAGGTACGGGATAGAGGGGGGTCGTTTCTAATTAGCGGATACTGAGATTAAGGAGGAGGCAGTTCGGCCACACTTGGCGACTGTCACTCTAGCCCAGTGGGAAGTGATGTTCCCATTGTGCTTCCTCAAGGCGGACCCCATCCGGAGTGTTTTGGATCGGGTATTTGTGTCGGCCTAATGGGAAGTGATGTTCCCATTGTGCTCCCTCAAGGCGGTTACTCGGATTGGCTCCTACCATACCCCGTGGTTTTCTCTTGAGGGGATGATGCCCCCCTAGAACCCGTAGCTTCCACTTTGAGGCGTTTTGGTTGGAGCAACCAGGTTTCTTCGAGCTGGTTCGCGACCGCTAGTTAGAGGCTGCCGTCTCCCCACCTCGTGTGTTCTGTGATGTGGATGTCTGGCATCACTATGCTAAAATGGTCCATCAGGCCATGAAGGGCTGGGGGCGAACCTTGGTGCTGATCTTCGGGCCCATAAAGGGGCCCTGCTAGATCAGATTAATGTACTAGATGGCCTTGCGGATGGGCCGGGCCTGTCTCCTGACGACTGGATTAGGAGATACTCCCTTGAGGCCTTGCTCGTGGACATTTACAAGGGCGAGGAGCTGTTTTGGCAGTGTCGAGGGGGCCAGAATGTTGGGGAACGCAGTAATTTCAAAATTTTCCTATTCACACGCAAAATCATGGTGATGCATAGCAACGAGAGGGGAAAGTGTTGTCCACGTACCCTCGTAGACCGAAAGCGGAAGCATTAGCACAACGCGGTTGATTTAGTCGTACGTCTTCACGATCCGACCGATCAAGTACCGAACGCACGACACCTCCGAGTTCAGCACACGTTCAGCCCAATGACGTCCCTCAAACTCCGATCCAGCCGAGTGTTGAGGGAGAGTTTCATCAGCACGACGGCGTGGTGACAATGATGATGTTCTACCGATGCAGGGCTTCGCCTAAGCACCGCTACAGTATTATCGAGGTGGACTATGGTGGAGGGGGCACCGCACACGGCTAAAAGATCAAACGATCAATTGTTGTGTCTCTAGGGTGCCCCCTGCCCCCGTATATAAAGGAGCAAGGGGGGAAGTGCGGTCGGCCTAGAGGGGGTGCGCCAGGAGGAGTCCTACTCCTACCGGGAGTAGGACTCCCCCCTTTTCCTTGTTGGACTAGGAGTGGAGGGGCAAAGAGGTGGAGGAGAAGAAGGAGGGGGGGGGGAGCCCCCCTCTCCTTGTCCTATTCGGACTGGGGGGAGGGGCGCGCGGCCCTTGCATTGGCCGCCTCTCCTCTTCCTAACTAAGGCCCACTATGGCCCATTAAGCTCCCGGGGGGTTTCGGTAACCTCCCGGTACTCCGATAAAATCCCGATTTCACCCGGAACACTTCCCATATCCAAACATAGGCTTCCAATATATCAATCTTCATGTCTCGACCATTTCGAGACTCCTCGTCGTGTTCGTGATCACATCCGGGATTCCGAACAACCTTCGGTACATCAAAACATATAAAGTCATAATATAACTGTCATCAAAACGTTAAGCGTGCGGACCCTACGGGTTCGAGAATTATGTAGACATCACCGAGACATGTCTCCGGTCCATAACCAATAGCGGAACCTGGATGCTCATATTGTCTCCCACATATTCTACAAAGATCTTTATCGGTCAGATCGCATAACAACATACGTTGTTCTTTTTGTCATCGGTATGTTATTTCCCCGAGATTCGATCGTCGGTATCTCAATACCTAGTTCAATCTTGTTACCGACAAGTCTCTTTACTCGTTCCGTAATACATCATCCCACAACTAACTGATTAGTTGCAATGCTTGGAAGGCTTAAGTGATGTGCATTACCGAGAGGGCCCAGAGATACCTCTCCGACAATCGGAGTGACAAATCCTAATCTCGAAATACGCCAACCCAACAAGTACCTTTGGAGACACCTGTAGAGCACCTTTATAATCACCCAGTTACGTTGTGACGTTTGGTAGGACACAAATTGTTCCTCCGATAAACAGGAGTTGCATAATCTCATAGTCATAGGAACATGTATAAGTCATGAAGAAAGCAATGACAACATACTAAACGATCGAGTGCTAAGCTAACGGAATGGGTCAAGTCAATCACATCATTCTCGTAATGATGTGATCCCGTTAATCAAATGACAACCAATGTCAATGGCTAGGACACTTAACCATCTTTGATCAACGAGTTATCAAGTAGAGGCATACTAGTGACACTCTGTTTGTCTATGTATTCACACATGTATTAGGGTTTCCGGTTAATACAATTCTAGCATGAATAATAAACATTTATCATGATATAAGGAAATAAATAATAACTTTATTATTGCCTCTAGGGCATATTTGCTTCAGTCTCCCACTTGCACTGGAGTCAATAATCTAGATTACACAGTAATGATTCTAACACCCATGGAGCCTTGGTGCTGATCATGTTTTGCTTGTGGAAGAGGCTTAGTCAACGGGTCTGCAACATTCAGATCCGTATGTATCTTGCAAATTTCTATGTCTCCCACCTGGACTAAATCCCGGATGGAATTGAAGCATCTCTTGATGTGCTTGGTTCTCTTGTGAAATCTGGATTCCTTCGCCAAGGCAATTGCACTAGTATTGTCACAAAATATTTTCATTGGACCCGATGCACTAGGTATGACACCTAGATCAGATATGAACTCCTTCATCCAGACTCCTTCATTTGCTGCTTCTAAAATAGCTATGTTCTCCGCTTCACACGTAGATCCCGCCACGACGCTTTGTTTAGAACTGCACCAACTAACAGCTCCACCGTTCAATGTAAACACGTATCCGGTTTGCGATTTAGAATCGTCCGGACCAGTGTCAAATCTTGCATCAACGTAACCATTTACGATGAGCTCTTTGTCACCTCCATAAACGAGAAACATATCCTTAGTCCTTTTCAGGTATTTCAGGATGTTCTTGACCGCTGTCCAGTGATCCACTCCTGGATTACTTTGGTACCTCCCTGCTAGACATATAGCAAGGCACACATCAGGTCTGGTACACAGCATTGCATACATGATAGAGCCTATGGCTGAAGCATAGGGAATATCTTTCATCTTCTCTCTATCTTCTACAATGGTCGGGCATTGAGTCTTACTCAATTTCACACCTTGTAACACATGCAAGAACCCTTTCTTAGCTTGATCCATTTTGAACTTCTTCAAAACTTTGTCAAGGTATGTGCTTTGTGAAAGTCCAATTAAGCGTCTTGATCTATCTCTATAGATCTTGATGCCCAATATATAAGCAGCTTCACCGAGGTCTTTCATTGAAATTTTTTTATTCAAGTATCCCTTTATGCTATCCAGAAATTCTATATCATTTCCAATCAATAATATGTCATCCACATATAATATTAGAAATGCTACAGAGCTCCCACTCACTTTCTTGTAAATACAGGCTTCTCCAAAAGTCTGTACAAAACCAAATGCTTTGATCACACTATCAAAGCGTTTATTCCAACTCCGAAAGGCTTGCACCAGTCCATAAATGGATCGCTGGAGCTTGCACACTTTGTTAGCTCCCTTTGGATCGACAAAACCTTCCGGTTGCATCATATACAACTCTTCTTACAGAAATCCATTCAGGAATGCAGTTTTGACATCCATTTTCCAAATTTCATAATCATAAAATGCGGCAATTACTAACATGATTCGGACAGACTTAAGCATCGCTACGAGTGAGAAGCTTCATCGTAGTCAATCCCTTGAACTTGTCAAAAACCTTTCGTAACAAGTCGAGCTTTATAGACAGTAACATTACCGTCAGCGTCAGTTTTCTTCTTGAAGATCCATTTATTCTCAATTGCTTGCCAATCATCAGGCAAGTCAACCAAAGTCCACACTTTGTTCTCATACATGGATCCCATCTCAGATTTCATGGCCTCAAGCCATTTCGCGGAATCTGGGCTCACCATCGCTTCTTCATAGTTCGTAGGTTCGTCATGGTCTAGTAACATAACTTCCAGAACAGGATTATCATACCACTCTGGTGCGGATTTTACTCTGGTTGACCTACGAGGTTCAGTAACAACTTGATCTGAAGTTTCATGATGATCATCATTAATTTCCTCACTATTTGGTGTAGGTGTTGCAGAAACCGGTTTCTACGATGAACTACTTTCCAATAGGGGAGCAGGTACTGATACCTCATCAAGTTCTACTTTTCTCCCACTCACTTCTTTCGAGAGAAACTCCTTCTCTAGAAAGACTCCGAATTTAGCAACAAAAGTCTTGCCTTCGGATATGTGATAGAAGGTGTACCCAACAGTCTCCTTTGGGTATCCTATGAAGACACATTTCTCCGATTTGGGTTCAAGCTTATCAGGTGAAGCTTTTTCACATAAGCATCGCAGCCCCAAACTTTAAGAAACGACAACTATGGTTTCTTGCCAATCCACAGTTCATAAGGCGTCGTCTCAACGGATTTCGATGGTGTCCTATTTAACGTGAATGCAGCCGTTTCTAAAGCATAACCCCAAAATGATAGCAGTAAATCAGTAAGAGACATCATAGATCGCACCATATCAAGTAAAGTACGATTACGACGTTCGGACACACCATTACGCTGTGGTGTTCTGGGTGGCGTGAGTTGCGAAACTATTCCGCATTGTTTCAAATGAAGACCAAACTCATAACTCAAATATTCTCCTCCACGATCAGATCATAGAAACTTTATTTTCTTGTTACGATGATTTTCAACTTCACTCTGAAATTCTTTGAACTTTTCAAACGTTTCAGACTTATGTTTCATTAAGTAGATATACCCATATATGCTTAAATCATCTATGAAGGTGAGAAAATAACGATATCCGCCACGAGCCTAAATATTCATCGGACCACATACATCTATATGTATGATTTCCAACAAATCTGTTTCTCTCTCCATAGTTCCGGAGAACGGCATTTTAGTCATCTTGCCCATGAGGCACGGTTCGCAAGTACCAAGTGATTCATAATCAAGTGGTTTCAAAAGTCCATCGGTATGGAGTTTCTTCATGCGCTTTACACCGATATGACCTAAACGGCAGTGCCACAAATAAGTTGCACTATCATTATCAACTCTGCATCTTTTGGCTTCAATATTATGAATATGTTTATCACTACTATCGAGATTCAACAAAAATAGACCACTCTTCAAGGGTGCATGACCATAAAAGATATTACTCATATAAATAGAACAACCATTATTCTTTGATTTAAATGAATAACCGTCTCGCATCAAACAAGATCCATATATAATGTTCATGCTCAACGCTGGCACCAAATAACAATTATTTAGGTCTAAAACTAATCCCGAAGATATATGTAGAGGTAGCGTGCCGACCGCGATCACATCGACTTTGGAACCATTTCCCACACGCATCGTCACCTCATCCTTAGCCAATCTTCGCTTAATCTGCAGCCCCTGTTTCGAGTTGCAAATATTAGCAACAGAACCAGTATTAAATACCCAGGTGCTACTGCGAGCATTAGTAAGATACACATCAATAACATGTATATCACATATACCTTTGTTCACCTTGCCATCCTTCTTATCCGCCAAATACTTGGGGCAGTTCCACTTCCAGTGACCAGTCTGCTTGCAGTAGAAGCACTCAGTCTCAGGCTTAGGTCCAGACTTGGGTTTCTTCTCCCGAGAAGCAACTTCCTTGTTCTTCTTGAAGTTCCCCTTCTTCTTCCCTTTGCCCTTTTTCTTGAAACTGGTGGTCTTATTGACCATCAACACTTGATGCTTATTCTTGATTTCTACCTCCGCAGCCTTTAGCATTGCCAAGAGCTCGGGAATCGTCTTATTCATCCCTTGCATGTTATAGTTCATCACGAAGCTCTTGTAGCTTGGTGGCAGTGATTGGAGAATTCTGTCAATGACGCTATCATCCAGAAGATTAACTCCCAGTTGAATCAAGTGATTGCAGTACCCAGACATCTTGAGTATATGCTCACTGATAGAACTATTCTCCTCCATCTTGCAGCTGTAGAACTTATTGGAGACTTCATATCTCTCAATCCGGGCATTTGCTTGAAATATTAACTTCAACTCCTGGAACATCTCATATGCTCCATGACGTTCAAAACGTCGTTGAAGTCCCGGTTCTAAGCCGTAAAGCATGGCACGTTGAACTATTGAGTAGTCATCAGCTTTGCTCTACTAGACGTTCTTAACGTCATCAGTTGCATCAGCAGCAGGCCTGGCACCCAGCGGTGCTTCCAGGACATAATTCTTCTGTGCAGCAATGAGGATAATCGTCAAGTTACGAACCCAGTCCGTGTAATTGCTACCATCATCTTTTAACTTTGCTTTCTCAAGGAACGCATTAAAATTCAACGGAACAACAACACGGGCCATCTATCTACAATCAACATAGACAAGCAAGATACTATCAGGTACCAAGTTCATGATAAATTTAAGTTCAATTAATCATATTACTTAAGAACTCCCACTTAGATAGACATCCCTCTAATCCTCTAAGTGATCACGTGATCCATATCAACTAAACCATGTTCGATCATCACGTGAGATGGAGTAGTTTCAATGGTGAACATCACTATGTTGATCATATCTACTATATGATTCACGCTCGACCTTTCGGCCTCTCCGAGGCCATATCTGTTATATGCTAGGCTCGTCAAGTTTAACCTGAGTATTCCGCGTGTGCAACTGTTTTGCACCCGTTGTATTTGAACGTAGAGCCTATCACACCCGATCATCACGTGGTGTCTCAGCACGAAGAACTTTCCCAACGGTGCATACTCAGGGAGAACACTTATACTTTGATAATTTAGTGAGGGATCATCTTATAATGCTACCGTCAATCAAAGCAAGATAAGATGCATAAAAGATAAACATCACATGCAATCAATATAAGTAATATGATATGGCCATCATCATCTTGTGCTTGTGATCTCCATCTCTGAAGCACCGTCATGATCACCATCGTCACCAGCGCGACACCTTGATCTCCATCGTAGCATCATTGTCGTCTCGCCAATCTTATGCTTCTACGACTATCGCTATCACTTAGTTATAAAGTAAAGCATTACAGGGTGATTGCATTGCATACAATAAAGCGACAACCATATGGCTCCTGCCAGTTGCGGATAACTCGGTTACAAAACATGATCATCTCATACAAGAAAATTTTGCATCATGTCTTGACCATATCACATCACAACATGCCCTGCAAAAACAAGTTAGACGTCCTCTACTTTGTTGTTGCAAATTTTACGTGGCTGCTACGGGCTTAGCAAGAACCGTTCTTACCTACGCATCAAAACCACAACGATAGTTTGTCAAGTTGGTGTTGTTTTAACCTTCGCAAGGACCGGGCGTAGCCACACTCGATTGAACTAAAGTTGGAGAAACTGACACCCTCTAGTCACCTGTGTGCATAGCACGGCGGTAAAACTAGTCTCGCGTAAGCGTAAGCGTAAGCGTAATGTCGGTCCGGGCCGCTTCATCCAACAATACCGCCAAACCAAAGTATGATATGCTGGTAAGCAGTATGACTTATATCGCCCACAACTCACTTGTGTTCTACTCGTGCATATGACATCTACGCATAAAACCAGGCTCTGATACCACTGTTGGGGAACGTAGTAATTTCAAAATTTTCCTACGCACACGCAAGATCATGGTGATGCATAGCAACGATAGGGGAGAGTGTTGTCCACGTACCCTCGTAGACTGAAAGCGGAAGCGTTAGCACAATGCGGTTGATGTAGTCGTACGTCTTCACGATCCGACAGATCAAGTACCGAACGCACGACACCTCCGAGTTCAGCACACGTTCAACCCGATGACGCCCCTCGAACTCCGATCCAGCCGAGTGTTGAGGGAGAGTTTCGTCAGCACGACGGCGTGGTGATGATGATGATGTTCTACCGACGCAGGGCTTCGCCTAAGCATCGCTACAGTAATATCGAGGTGGACTATGGTGGAGGGGGGGCACCGCACACGGCTAAAAGATCAAATGATCAATTGTTGTGTCTCTAAGGTGCCCCCTACCCCCGTATATAAAGTAGCAAGGGGGGACGTGCGGCCGGCCTAGAGGGGGCGTGCCAGGAGGAGTCCTACTCCTACCGGGAGTAGGACTCCCCCCTTTTCCTTATTGGACTAGGAGTGGAGGGGGAAAGAGGTGGAGGAGAAGAAGGAAGGGGGGCGCCGCCCCGCTCTCCTTGTCCTATTCGGACTGGGGGGAAGGGCGCGCGGCCCTTGCCTTGGGCGCCTCTCCTCTTCTCCACTAAGGCCCACTATGGCCCATTAAGCTCCCGGGGGGTTCCGATAACCTCCCGGTACTCCGGTAAAATCCCGATTTCACCCCGAACACTTCCGATATCCAAACATAGGCTTCCAATATATCAATCTTCATGTCTCGACCATTTCGAGACTCCTCGTCATGTCCGTGATCACATCCGGGATTCCAAACAACCTTCGGTACATCAAAACATATAAACTCATAATAGAACTGTCATCAAAACGTTAAGCGTGCGGACCCTACGGGTTCGAGAACTATGTAGACATGACCAAGACACGTCTCCGGTCAATAACCAATAGCGGAACCTGGATGCTCATATTGGCTCCCACATATTCTATGAAGATCTTTATCGGTCAGACCGCATAACAACATACGTTGTTCCTTTTGTCATCGGTATGTTACTTGCCCGAGATTCGATCGTCGGTATCTCAATACCTAGTTCAATCTCGTTTCCGGCAAGTCTCTTTACTCGTTCCGTAATACATCATCCCGCAACTAACTCATTAGTTGCAATGCTTGCAAGGCTCAAGTGATGTGCATTACCTAGAGGGCCCAGAGATACCTCTCCGACAATCGGAGTGACAAATCCTAATCTCGAAATACGCCAACCCAACAAGTACCTTTGGAGACACCTGTAGAGCACCTTTATAATCACCCAGTTACATTGTGACATTTGGTAGGACACAAAGTGTTCCTCCGATAAACGGGAGTTGCATAATCTCATAGTCATAGGAACATGTATAAGTCAAGAAGAAAGCAATAGCAACATACTAAACGATCTAGTGCTAAGCTAACAGAATGCGTCAAGTCAATCACATCATTCTCCTAATGATGTGATCCTGTTAATCAAATGACAACCCATGTCAATGGCTAGGAAACTTAACCATCTTTGATCAACGAGCTAATCAAGTAGAGGCATACTAGTGACACTCTGTTTGTCTATGTATTCACACATGTATTATGTTTCCGGTTAATGCAATTCTAGCATGAATAATAAACATTTATCATGATATAAGGAAGTAAATAATAACTTTATTATTGCCTCCAGGGCATATTTCCTTCACAGAACTGGCTCCTTGAAGGGGATGCGAACACTGCCTACTTCGAGGCGATAGCCAATGGTCGCAGGCGGAAATGTGCCATCCCTTTCCTCTTGGATGGGGATGTTATTCTGGAAAGCCCAGAGGACATCTCCACCCATATTTACTCCTTCTATAAGGAGTTGTTTTTGGCTGAGCCGCGTGGAGGGGTCTCCCTCTGCACCGACTTTTGGCCGCTTGCCGACCAGGTCGCCGATGCGGAGAATGCAGAGCTTACTCTGCCTTTCTCCCTCGAGGAGGTGGGACGGGCGATTGCTTCTATGAAAGCTTGCTCGGCCCCGGGGCCGGATGGCCTTCCGGTAGTTTTCTTCCAAAAATTCTGGGAGATCCTGTGTCCGCTCATTAAGCCCATGTTCCATGAGTTCTATATCGGAACTCTTGACATGGCTAGGATTGATTATGGCGTCATATCTCCGATCCCCAAAGTAGTTGGGGTGACAGATATTCGGCAATTCCGCCTCATTAGGTGATCAATGTGTTGGAGCGAATCTTTGCGAAGGTTTACGCAACCCGTTTATCCCCCATGGCGGAAACGATTGCCCACCCCCTTCAGTCCGCGTTCTTGAAGGGCCGGCGGATCCATGACGGGATTCTTGCCCTTCACGAGATTGTCCATGAGGTGGCGTCGAAGGGGCTTAAGGGGATCTTCCTCAAACTGGATTTCCAGAAGGCTTATGACCGTCTGGACTGGTCCTTTTTGAGGTTGGTGATGTAGCGATAAGCATTTGACGAGCGGTGGTGCTTCTAGACCATGCAATTGGTTAGATCTGGAAACACGGCAATCAACATCAATGGTGAAGTGGGGGCCTTCTTCTAGGCCACCAGGGGGTAAAACAAAGGGGATCCTGTCTCCCCCTTGCTTTTCAACCTTGCAGTTGATGCCCTCGTAGGCATCCTAGATAAGGCCAAGATGGCCGGCCACCTTAAGGGTGTGGTTAGTCATCTCGTTCCGGATGGGGGGGGGGGGGTTACCCGCTTGTAGTATGCGGATGACACCATGATTATGGTGGAAGGTTCGGACTCGAACATTGTTAATCTTAAGTTCCTTGTGCTCTGCTTTGAGGAAATGTCTGGACTTAAGATTAACTTTGATAAGAGCAAGGTTGTGGTCCTTGGCTACTCGGAGGCTGAGCAACACAGGATTGTGGATAACCTCAATTGTAGGTTGGCTTCATTCCCCATATCTTACTTGTGGATGCCCCTGACTGAGTCCAAGATTTTGGCGAGTGGGTATGATCCGCTTGTGGGACGTAGCGTCTCGTGTGGAGCCCTGGTGCGGTAGGTTCACATCTAAAGGAAGCAAAATTGTCCTCATTAGCTCTAACCATGCCAGCCTCCCCATGTATATGATGGGGATGTACATCTTGCCCAAGGGTGTGCATAGTTCGTTTGACAAGGAGCTGACTAGGTTCTTCTGGCAGGCAGGGGATGATCGGCCTAAGTACCATATGGTGAAATGGGCTGGCATCTGCTTGCCAAAGGACCGAGCTGGGTTGGGCATCCCTGCGTCTCGCTGTATGAACGTGGCGCTCATGCTTCGTTGGGGTTGGTGGATCTTGCGGGGAGATGGAGGTTTGTGGCTGCAGCTGATTGAGTCCAAGTACATGCAGGGCCAGCCCCTCTTGGCTTGCTCGCACTCGGCTGAGTCCCAGTTTTGGAAATCTGTCCAGGTCATCAAGGATGAGATTAGGCTGGGTTTGCGGTTCTCGGTTGGTAATGGGTCTGGGACCCAGTTTTGGTTGGACCCCTGGCTTGATGGGGAGCCTCTCTGCATACGGTTTCTGAGGCTCATTGCGATCTGTGACGACCTGGATGTTCTTGTTTCTGCGGCTGCTTTGGATGAGGGATGGAACATTGCGTTTCGCCACTCATTCAGACCAGCTGAGGTGCAGGAATGGGCAGACTTGAGGGAAGTAGTCCCTCTTCCTCTGTCCTAGGTAAAGGAAATATGCCCTAGAGGCAATAATGAAGTTATTATTTATTTCCTTATATCATGATTAATGTTTATTATTCATGCTAGAATTGTATTAACCGGAAACATAATACATGTGTGAATACATAGACAAACAAAGTGTCACTACTATTCCTCTACTTGACTAGCTCGTTGATCAAAGATGGTTAAGTTTCCTAGCCATTGACATGGGTTGTCATTTGATTAATGGGATCACATCATTAGGAGAATGATGTGATTGACATGACCCATTCCGTTAGCTTAGCACTTGATCGTTTAGTATATTGCTATTGCTTTCTTCATGACTTATACATGTTCCTATGATTATGAGATTATGCAACTCCCGTTTACCAGAGGAACACTTTGTGTGCTACTAAACGTCACAACGTAACTGGGTGATTATAAAGGAGCTCTACAGGTGTCTCCGAAGGTACATGTTGGGTTGGCGTATTTCGAGATTAGGATTTGTCACTCCGATTATCGGAGAGGTATCTCTGGGCCCTCTCGGTAATGCACATCACTTAAGCCTTGCAAGCGTTGCAACTAATGAGTTAGTTGCGGGATGATGTATTAAGGAACGAGTAAAGAAACTTGCCGGTAACGAGATTGAACTAGGTATTGAGATACCGACGATCGAATCTCGGGCAGGTAACATACCAATGACAAAGGGAACAACGTATGTTGTTATGCGGTCTGACCGATAAAGATCTTCATAGAATATGTGGGAGCCAATATGCGCATCCAGATTCCGCTATTGGTTATTGACTGGAGACGTGTCTCGGTCATGTCTACATTGTTCTCAAACCCGTAGGGTCCGCACGCTTAAGGTTTCGATGACAGTAATATTATGAGTTTATGAGTTTTGATGTATCGAAGGAGTTCGGAGTCCCAGATGAGATCGGGGACATGACGAGAAGTCTCGGAATGGTCGAGACGTATAGATCGATATATTGGACGACTATATTCGGACATCGGAAAGGTTCCGAGTGATTCGGGTATTTTCGGGGGTACCGGGGAGTTACGGGAATACGAGGAAGAAGTAATGGGCCTCATGGGCCAAGTGGTGGAAGAGAGGAGGCAGGGCGCGCGGCCCCCTAGCCCAAACCGAATTGGACTAGGGGGCCGGCCCCCTTTCCTCTTTTTCCTCCCTCTCCTTCCTTCTCCTTCTCCTTCCCTTCCTTCCCCTCTCCTACTTGGACTAGGAAAGAGGGGGGAATCCTACTTGGAGTAGGATTGCCCCCCTTGGGCGCGCCTCCTCCCCTTGGCCCCCTCTCCCCCCTTGCTCCTTTATATACGGGGACATGGGGGCACCCCAAAGACACAACAATTGATCCTTGAGATCTCTTAGCCGTGTGCGGTGCCCCCCTCCACCATAATCCTCGATAATATTGTAGCGGTGCTTAGGCGAAGCCTTGCGACGGTAGATCATCAAGATCATCACCACGCCGTCGTGCTGACGGAACTCTTCCCTGACACTTTGCTGGATCGGAGTCCGGGGATCATCATCGAGCTGAACGTGTGCTAGAACTCGGAGGTGCCGTAGTTTCGGTGCTTGATCGGTCGGGCCGTGAAGACGTACGACTACATCAACCGTGTTGTTATAATGCTTCCGCTTTCGGTCTACGAGGGTACGTAGACAACACTCTCCCCTCTCGTTGCTATGCATCACCATGATCTTGCGTGTGCGTAGGAAATTTTTGAAATTACTACGTTCCCCAACAGTGGCATCAGAGCCTAGGTTTTATGTGTTGATGTTATATGCACGAGTAGAACACAAGTGAGTTTTGGGTGATATAAGTCATACTGCTTACCAGCATGTCATACTTTGGTTCGGCGGTATTGTTGGATGAAGCGGCCCGGACCGACATTACGCGTACGCTTACGCGAGACTGGTTTTACTGCCGTGCTATGCACACAGGTGACTAGCGGGTGTTAGTTTCTCCAACTTTAGTTGAATCAAGTGTGGCTATGCCCGGTCCTTGCGAAGGTTAAAACATCACCAACTTGACAAACTATTGTTGTGGTTTTGATGCGTAGGTAAGATTGGTTCTTGCTAAGCCCATAGCAGCCACGTAAAACTTGCAACAACTAAGTGGAGGACGTCTAACTTGTTTTTGCAGAGCATGTTGTGATGTGATATGGTCAAGACGTGATGAGATATAAGTTGTTGTATGAGATGATCATGTTTTGTTGAAGTTATCGGCAACTGGCAAAAGCCTTATGGTTGTCTCTCTATTGCATAAGATGCAAGCACCAAATAATTGCTTTACATTATCGCTATGCGATAGCAATAGTTGGCGAGACGACCACGTGACGACACATTGATATAGATCAAGATGATGGAGATCATGGTGTCGTGCCAGTGACGATAGAGATCATGACGGTACTTTGGAGATGGAGATCAAAGGCACAAGATGATCATGGCCATATCATGTCACATATATTGATTGCATGTGATGTTTATCTTTTATGCATCTTATCTTGCTTTGTTTGACGGTAGCATTATAAGATGATCTCTCAGTAAATTTCAAGGTATAAGTGTTCTCCCTAAGTATGCACTGTTGCCAAAGTTCGTCGTGCCCAGACACCACGTCATGATCGGGTGTGATAAGCTCTACGTCCATCTACAACGTGTGCAAGCCAGTTTTGCACACGCAGAATACTCAGGTTAAACTTGACGAGCCTAGCATATGCAGATATGGCCTCGGAACACTGAGATCGAAAGGTCGAGCGTGAATCATATAATAGATATGATCAACATAGTGATGTTCACCATTGAAAGCTACTCCATTTCACGTGATGATCGGTTATGGTTTAGTTGATTTGGATCACGTGATCACTTAGAGGATTAGAGGGATGTCTATCTAAGTGGGAGTTCTTAAGTAATATGATTAAATTGAACTTAAATTTATCATGAACTTAGTCTTGATAGTATTTTGCAAATTATGTTGTAGATCAATAGCTCGCGTTGTTACTTCCCTATGTTTATTTTGATATGTTCCTAGAGAAAAACTAAGTTGAAAAATGTTAGTAGCAATGATGCGGATTGGATCCGTGATCTGAGGTTTATCCTCATTGCTGCACAGAAGAATTATGTCCTTGATGTACCGCTAGGTGACAGACCTATTGCAGGAGCAGATGCAGACGTTATGAACGTTTGGCTAGCTCAATATGATGACTACTTGATAGTTTAGTGCACCATGCTTAACGGCTTAGAATCGGGACTTCAAAGACGTTTTGAACGTCATGGACCATATGAGATGTTCCAGGAGTTGAAGTTAATATTTTCAAGCAAATACCCGAGTTGAGAGATATGAAGTCTCCAACAAGTTCTATGGCTAAAAGATGGATGAGAATCGCTCAACTGGTGAGCATGTGCTCAGATTGTCTGGGTACTACAATCACTTGAATCAAGTGGGAGTTAATCTTCCAGATAAAATAGTGATTGATAGAATTCTCTAGTCACCATCACCAAGTTAGTAGAACTTCGTGATGAACTATAATATGCAAGGGATGACGAAAACAATTCCCAAGCTCTTCGCGATGCTAAAATCGGGGAAGGTAGAAATCAAGAAAAACATCAAGTGTTGATGGTTGACAAAACCACTAGTTTCAAGAGAAAGGGCAAAGGGAAGAAGGGGAACTTCAAGAAGAATGGCAAGCAAGTTGCTGCTCAAGTGAAGAAGCCCAATTCTGATCCTAAGCCTGAGACTAAGTGTTTCTACTGCAAAGGGACTGGTCATTGGAAGCGGAACTGCCCCAAGTATTTGGCGGATAAGAAGGATGGCAAAGTGAACAAAGGTATATTGGATATACATGTTATTGATGTATACTTTACTGGTGTTTATAGCAACCCCTCGGCATTTGATACTGGTTCAGTTGCTAAGAGTAGTAACTCGAACGGGAGTTGCAGAATAAACATAAACTAGTAAAAGTCGAGGTGACGATGTGTGTTGGAAGTAGTTCCAAGATTGATATGATCATCATCACACTCTCCCTATACTTTCGGGATTAGTGTTGAAACTAAATAAGTGTTATTTGGTGTTTGCATTGAGCATGAATATGATTTGATCATGTTTATTGCAATACGGTTATTCATTTAAGTTAGAGAACAATTGTTGTTCTGTTTACATGAATAAAACCTTCAATGGTCATACACCCAATGAAAATAGTTTGTTGGATCTCGATCGTAGTGATACACATATTCACAATATTGAAGCCAAAAGATGCAAAGTTAATAATGATAGTGCAACTTATTTGTGGCACTGCCGTTTAGGTCATATTGGTGTAAAGCGCATGAAGAAACTCCATGCTGATGGGATTTTGGAATCACTTGATTATGAATCACTTGATGCTTGTGAACCATGCCTTATGGGCAAGATGACTAAAACTCCGTTCTCCGGAACAATGGAGCAAGCAACTGTCTTATTGGAAATAATACATACTGATGTATGCAATCTGATGAGTGTTGGGGCTCGCGGCGGGTATCGTTATTTTCTGACCTTCAGAGATGATTTAAGTAGATATGGGTATATCTACTTGATGAAACATAAGTCTGAAACATTTGAACAGTTCAAAGAATTTCAGAGTGAAGTGGAAAATCATCGTGACAAGAAGATAAGGTTTCCACGATCTGATCGCGGAGACGAATATTTGAGTTACGAGTTTGGTCTTCAATTAAAACAATATGGAATAGTTTCACAAATTCATGCCACCTGGAACACCACAGCATAATGGTGTGTCCGAACGTCATAACCATACTTTATTAGATATAGTGCAATCTATGATGTTTCTTACCGATTTACCACTATAGTTTTGGGGTTATGCATTAGAGACAGCTGCATTCACGTTAAAAAGGGCACCATCTAAATCCATTGAGACGACACCATATGAACTGTGGTTTGGCAAGAAACCAAAGTTGTCGTTTCTTAAAGTTTGGGGTTGCAATGCTTATGTGAAAAAGTTTCATCCTGATAAGCACAAACCCAAATCGGAAAATTGCGTCTTCATAGGATACCCAAAAAGTTACTGTTGGGTACACCTTCTATCACAGATCCGAAGGCAAGATATTCGTTGCTAAGAATGGATCCTTTCTAGAGAAGGAGTTTCTCTCGAAAGAAGTGAGTGGGAGGAAAGTAGAACTTGATGAGGTAACTGTACCTACTCCCTTATGTAGTTCATCACAGAAATCTGTTCCTGTGACTACTACACCAATTAGTGAGGAAGCTAATGATGATGATCATGTAACTTCAGATCAAGTTACTACCGAACCTCGTAGGTAAACCAGAGTGAGATCCACACCAAAGTGGTACGGTAATCCTGTTCTGGAGGTCATGTTACTTGACCATGACGAACCTACGAACTATGAGGAAGCGATGATGAGCCCAGATTCCGCGAAATGGCTTGAGGCCATGAAATCTGAGATGAGATCCATGTATGAGAACAAAGTATGGACTTTGATTGACTTGCCTGATGATCAGCAAGCCATTGAGATTAAATGGAGCTTCAAGAGGAAGACGGACGCTGATAGTAGTGTTACTATCTACAAAGCTAGACTTGTCGAAAAAGGTTTTTGACAAAGTTCAAGGTGTTGACTATGATGAGATTTTCTCACTCGTATCGATGCTTAAAGTCTGTCCAAATCATGTTAGCAATTGCTGCATTTTATGAAATCTGGCAAATGGATAACAAAAGTGCAATCCTTAATGGATTTCTTAAAGAAGAGTTGTATATGATGCAACCAGAAAGTTTTGTCAATCCTAAAGGTGCTAACAAAATATGCGAACTCCAGCGATCCATCTATGGACTGGTGCAAGCATCTCGGAGTTGGAATATACGCTTTGATAAGTTGATCAAAGCATATAGTTTTATACAGACTTGCGGTGAAGCCTGTATTTACAAGAAAGTGAGTGGGAGCACTACAACATTTCTGATAAGTATATGTGAATGACATATTGTGGATCGGAAATAATGTAGAATTATTCTGCAAAGCATAAAGGAGTGTTTGAAAGGAGTTTTTTCAAAGAAAGGCCTCGGTGATGCTTCTTACGTATTGAGCATGAAGATCTATAGAGATAGATCAAAACGCTTGATAAATTTTTTCAATGAGTACATACCTTGACAAGATTTTGAAGTAGTTCAAAATGGAACAGTCAAAGAAATAATTCTTGCCTGTGTTACAAGGTGTGAAATTGAGTAAGACTCAAAGCCCGACCATGGCAGAAGATAGAAAGAGAATGAAAGTCATTCCTTATGCCTCAGCCATAGGTTCTATAAAGTATGCCATGCTGTGTACCAAACCTATTGTATACCCTACACTGATTTTGGCAAGGGAGTACAGTAGTGATCTAGGAGTAGATCACTGGACAGCGGTCAAAATTATCCTTAGTGAAATAAGGATATGTCTCTCGATTATGGAGGTGCTAAAAGGTTCATTGTAAAAGGTTACGTCGATGCAAGTTTTGACACTGATCCAGATGACTCCAAGTCTCAATCTAGATACATATTGAAAGTGGGAGAAATTGGCTAGAGTAGTTACATGCGGAGCATTGTTGACATAGAAATTTGCAAAATACATACGGATCTGAATGTGACAGACCCGTTGACTAAAGTTATCTCACAAGCAAAACATGATCACATCTTAGTACTCTTTGGGTGTTAATCACATAGCGATGTGAACTAGATTACTAAGTCTAGTAAACCCTTTGGGTGTTGGACACATGTCGATGTGAACTATGGGTGTTAACCATATAAAGATGTGAACCATTGATGTTAAATCACATGGCGATGTGAACTAGATTATTGACTCTAATGCAAGTGGGAGACTGAAGGAAATATGCCCTAGAGGTAATAATAAAGTTATTATTTATTTCCTTATATCATGATAAATGTTTATTATTCAGGCTAGAATTGTATTAACCGGAAACATAATACATGTGTGAATACATAGACAAACAGAGTGTCACTAGTATTCCTCTACTTGACTAGCTC
Organism: Triticum dicoccoides; assembly: GCF_002162155.2. NCBI lineage: Eukaryota > Viridiplantae > Streptophyta > Magnoliopsida > Poales > Poaceae > Triticum > Triticum dicoccoides. Next base: position 621,499,973 of record NC_041386.1, read on the forward strand.
GTTGATCAAAGATGGTTAAGTTTCCTAGCCATTGACATGGGTTGCCATTTGATTAACGGGATCACATCATTAGGAGAATGATGTGATTGACATGACCCATTCCGTTAGCTTAGCACTTGATCATTTAGTATGTTGCTATTGCTTTCTTCTTGACTTATACATGTTCCTATGACTATGAGATTATGCAACTCCCGTTTACCAGAGGAACACTTTGTGTGCTACCAAACGTCACAACGTAACTGGGTGATTATAAAGGAGCTCTACAGGTGTCTCCGAAGGTGCATGTTGGGTTGGCGTATTTCGAGATTAGGATTTGTCACTCCGATTATCGGAGAGGTATCGTTGGGCCCTCTCGGTAATGCACATCACTTAAGCCTTGCAAGCATTGCAACTAATGAGTTAGTTGCGGGATGATGTATTACGGAACGAGTAAAGAGACTTGCCGGTAACGAGATTGAACTAGGTATTGAGATACCGACGATCGAATCTCGGGCAAGTAACATACCAATGACAAAGGGAACAACGTATGTTGTTATGCGGTCTGACCGATAAAGATCTTCGTAGAATATGTGGGAGCCAATATGAGCATCTAGATTCCGCTATTGGTTATTGACTAGAGACGTGTCTCGGTCATGTCTACATTGTTCTCGAACCCGTAAGGTCTGCACGCTTAAGGTTTCGATGACAGTAATATTATGAGTTTATGAGTTTTGATGTACCGAAGGAGTTCGGAGTCCCGGATGAGATCGGGGACATGACGAGGAGTCTCGAAATGGTCAAGGCGTAAAGATCGATATATTGGACGACTATATTGGGACATCGGAAAGGTTCCGAGTGATTCGGGTATTTTCGGGGGTACTGGGAGTTACGGGAATACGAGGAAGAAGTAATGGGCCTCATGGGCCAAGTGGTGGAAGAGAGGAGGCAGGGCGCGCGGCCCCCCTAGCCCAAACCGAATTGGACTAGGGGTCCGGCCCCCCTTTCCTCTTTTTCCTCCCTCTCCTTCCTTCTCCTTCTCCTTCCCTTCCTTCCCCTCTCCTACTCAGACTAGGAAAGAGGGGGGAATCCTACTTGGAGTAGGATTGCCCCCCTTGGGTGCGCCTCCTCCCCTTGGCCGCCTCTCCCCCTTGCTCCTTTATATATGGGGGCAGGGGGGCACCCCAAAGACACAACAATTGATCCTTGAGATCTCTTAGCCGTGTGCGGTGCCCCCCTCCACCATAATCCTCGACAATATTGTAGCGGTGCTTAGGCGAAGCCCTGCGACGGTAGAACACCAAGATCGTCACCACGCCGTCGTGCTGACGGAACTCTTCCCCGACACTTTGCTGGATCGGAGTCCGGGGATCGTCATCGAGCTGAACGTGTGCTAGAACTCGGAGGTGCCGTAGTTTCGGTGCTTGATCGGTCGGGCCGTGAAGACGTACGACTACATCAACCGCGTTGTTATAACGCTTCCGCTTTCGGTCTACGAGGGTACGTAGACAACACTCTCCCCTCTCATTGCTATGCATCACCATGATCTTGCGTGTGCGTAGGAAATTTTTGAAATTACTACGTTCCCCAACACTAGGATCCTGACACTGTTTCTTGGAGTCTTTCTCCTTTGGGAGAATTCTCCGTAAGTTCCGCTTATCAGGCGCTATGCTGGCTGCCGGTTCTCCAGTGGTTATCCCCATTTGTGGAAGGCGCCGATGCCCCTGAAGATCAAGACTTCCGTGTGGCAGCTTCTCATAGATCTTTTACCTTCAGGGACCGAGGTCTGAAACGCCATGGTCCGGACAATGGCCTTTGCCCCCTTTGCCTCGTCCCGGAAATGGGAACGCACATTTTGTTCTTGTGTGTAGCAGCACAGTCACTTTGGTGCCTTGTTCGTGAGGCTCTGGGACCGGAGTGGGAGGCCCATGACCTTGCAAAGTTTCTGCAGGTAAGGGCCACTCAGGTTGGCCGTAAGCGCTGATTGTTCTGGCTTATCTTCGCGGCTATGATGTGGACTCTTTGGACTACTTGCAATAAGATGGTGATTGAGCGGGTGTTTCCGTGGCATTCTTCTGACTCGTTCTTCAATTTTATTGCCTTCTTGCAGCACCGGCATCCGCTCGCTAGGCCGTGAGATCGTGACCGGCTTCATCTCTATCTCGACGCTCTGCTGTCTTCCGCGTGTCGGCTCTCCGACCGTTCATCTGCCTGGTAGCTTGCCCTAGCGGCCTTTTTATGTATCTTCTTTTTTCGTTTGGACGTGTTTGTGCTATGGCTCCAACAATTTTCTTTTATGACTATGGTTAAGACTTGGTTATATGGACGTATGCTTTATCTATAAAGCAGGGCGAAAGCCTATTTCGAGAAGTCATCCTTTAGTCTTGTAGTAGGCGAATATAGCGCTAACGCTATAGGATGGCCATCATAGTTGGGCATGTTGAAAGGTCATGGCGGCAGGGGAGGTCATTGGTGTGTCACCCGCCGCCGGGACTCGCCGGAATCGGTCGACATGGGTGGTGGCGGTGGCGGCGGCAAGGAGTCACGGGGGGAAGAGAGAGATCGTAAGAGAGGAGACGAGAGGAGGCTTGCGTGTGAGAGCAAGGATCGAAGGGTCCACACATTTTTTTATTTTTCCCCTTCGGTACAGTAGATTTGACGTGGCTATTGGACCTCGCCAATCTTTTGTGCCCACGTGGATGCAGCCAGGGGTCATCCTTACCGCGACTGTTAATGGGTTTAATTTGTGGAGGTACTATCGCGCCTCAAAAATAATCACGTTGGCCTTGGTTAAAATCCGCTTACCGGGACCAGGGGGCCCCATTCGAAGTAACTGCAAGCCCCCCTTCCAATCTATCCTAGCAGCCATTGGAGCAAAGCTGTTCTTTTGTACTTCGATGTCTCCATGAAGAAGAACGTTATCTCTTCTATCGAACTGGGCCTTGGGCCGTTTTTTCTTTAGCATAAAAAAAGAACATTGATGGTTAAGTGATGAGGTGGGCCATTTTCTTAGAAATGTAATTGTGGGCCACATCAGATGAGGGCATGGAGCCGTTCCATGCTTTTTTTTTTGTGAAAAGTAATGCTTGCATGCTTAGATACTTGCATGGAATTAAGGATCTTAAAAAAAAGGAAGATTCTTGTATTAGCCAAGTGTTTATTAAAAGTAACCTGAAATTAAGGATTGATTGATGGATACTTGCATGCTTGCCGTAAGGGGCACACATTAGCAAACTACCTCGTCTCAGTTTATTAGACACCTCCTATTTAGGGTCAAATTTTAATAATGACTAGTAGAACGCCCGTGCGTTGCTACGGGCTTTTAACAAAATTTAAGATTCTACCCACGGAGCTAAATAACTAAGAACAATGTCGTCTCAGTTAACATATTTTTTAATAATCAGCTAACACACATCATACTGTCAAACACAATAATGTTATCTGGATTGTATTTGTGACGTTTTGGTCTCAGATAGATGAATGAATAAAACAAAACTCATTCTAACTAAAGTTTTTCTTAGGTGAAGTGGGTTGTGTTGTATTCATTCATCTCAACATGTTTTGAGTCGAATAAAATAAAACTATTCGCACAAGCCTCCTTCGCTAGCCAATGAGCAGCTCCATTAGCCGAGCGTCTCACCCATGCCACCCAGAACTCCTCCGTTGATCGCATGGACTCCTTTACCTCCTCAACAATAGGGCTATAGATTGATCTATCAAATTCTTAGCTTCTTAATAACTTACAACATCTACTGCCGACCCCCCCTACTTTCTCCCTAAATGTCTGAAACGTTCGCCCCGGTCAGTGCCCGGTCAAAAATGAGTGACCCAACCGGACCCTCACTTTATCCCTAAATGTCCGGACTGGCCGATATACCTTAGACCCATCTCAAATCTAGGGGCGGGATGGGCTGCGGTCACGCCCAGGTACCCACTCGGTCCCACCTGCAGCCACACAATCTTCCTTTCTCGCATCTCTCACGTGGAGCATGGAACAATGTCAGCGCAGGGGAGGAGGTTCCTCGCGATGTTGATGAGGTGAGCAGAGGAGGCTGCTGACAGCGTGGACGATGGTGGGGGAGACGCCTGACGACCCCACGCGACCACCAAATGTACCTTCCGGCCAAAGCCGCATGCAACCGTGGGTGCGCCGACGGGTCGCCACAACCTTGTGCTGGCTTGTGTGTTGGCCTTCGGTGAGCGAGCGTGCTGGCCTGCAGGTAGACGGGCGAGCATGATGGACGTCGCGACAGTAGCATGCTGTCTAGCCTAAATGTGGGGATGCCAGCCGCCGTTGCCTTCGTGTGCGGGCGAGCAGTTGGGACTTAATCTTGATTTCAATGTTTCTGCATGTTTGTTTTTAGTGATGCATGCAGTTTAGATTGTCTAGGGAAGTGTGTGTAGGCCAATGAAGCTTCAGTTGTGCATGGGAAGAAGGCGAGATGTCGGGCTGCCGTAAGCACGGCGAGACGGTGGCGTGAAGCTACGGTGCAAATGTTGAGGCTATGGGCTCACTAGTAGAAAACAGGGCTTTGGTCCAGGCCGGGTCAGCCCATTATTCCCGGTTCAGTCCAGAACTGGGACCAATTGGGGCATTGGTCCCGGTTCGTGAGCCCAGGGGGCCGGCCGGGCCACGTGGGCCATTGGTCCCGGTTCATTTGGACCTTTTGGTCCCGGTTGGTGGGATGAACCGGGATCAATGGGCCTCGCTCCTGGCCCACCGCCATTGGTCCCGGTTGGTGCTTGAACCGGGACCAAAGGCTCCCCTTTAGTCCCGGTTCATGCCACCAACCGGGACCAATGAAGTGCCTATATATACCCCCTCGCGTAAGAGCAGAGCACACTGCTCTGTTTTTTTCTGGCCGAGGGGGAGAGGGCTTGGTGGTGCTCTAGCTCACCTCCTATGCACACAAGGTGTAAGATGGAATGCCCGAGCCACAGTACTTAAGCTTTCTCCTCTCCAAGCTCGACCTCCAAGATCCATTTTCCACAATATTTGTCTAGGTTTAGCGGTCCGTCACGCCCCGTCCCTGTCTTCACCGCCGTCGATCACCCGCGCCGAGCTCATCGCCGGCACCACCGTGGTGAGCCTCTTGTTCTTATCTTCTTTCTGAAAGGAAAAATATTCTTACTTCTTTGTTTACATAGATACTTGTATTATTTTCTTACTTTTATTATTGCATCTTTTATAGTGCGATGGCTTTGGTATCCGCCCCCGTCGGCCCTCGTCCTGTCTATGATTCGGATGTGGTATATATATAATCTTTATAACTATTGGTTCATTTATTGTTTATGAAAATTATGCCGACCAACGTGACATAGATTTTATTTATGTAGGATGTATGTGAATCGGAAATGCCAACCGACCCTATTGTCGAGAGGTTAAATTTAGTTGAAGAAGAAAACAATTTGTTGAAGGAAAAAATAAAAAAATTGAGGAGGAGAAGATGATATTGGAGTTGCATATTGCGGATGTCGTCGATGATCACAAGATCAAGATGGATGCAATGCGCTTGAAGATTAGAAAGATTAGAAAATATGCCATTCATACCGAGGCTTGGTATCATTATGCCGTTGGATCAATTGTTACCTTGGTTGTGATTATGATCGCATTTTTTCGCATTGAAATGTTTTACATAGTTTCAATGTATGGTTTAATTAATTAGATGCTCTGGAGAGCTATATGTTGTTAGATGAGAACTATGTATGCACTTTGGTTTTAATGTGATGATGAACTTCTATTAATTTGGACACTTAATTATATATAATGCACGCAGATGAACCGGCAATGGATGTACGGTGATAGACACACCTGCGAGTACATTAAGGGCGTGCATGAGTTTCTTGATGCGGCTGAGGCAAACAAGCAGAATGGTTTTATGTGTTGTCCATGCACTGAATGTGGGAATACGAGGTCTTACTCTAACCGGAAAATCCTTCACTCCCACCTGCTTTACAAGGGTTTCATGCCACACTATAATGTTTGGACGAGGCACGGAGAAATAGGGGTTATGATGGAAGACGGTGAAGAAGAAGAGTACGATGACAACTATGTGCCCCCTGAATACGGTGATGCTGCAACAGGGGGAGCTGGTGAAGATCAAGAGGAATCAGACGATGTGCCCAATGATGCTGCAACGGGTGAAGCTGCTGAAGATCAAGAGGAACCAGACGATGTGCCCGATGATGATGATATCCGCCGGGTCATTGTCGATGCAAGGACGCAATGCGAAAGTCAAAAGGAGAAGCTGAAGTTCGATCGCATGTTAGAGGATCACAAAAAAGGGTTGTACCCCAATTGCGAAGATGGCAACACAAAGCTCGGTACCATACTGGAATTGCTGCAGTGGAAGGCAGAGAATGCTGTGGCTGACAAAGGATTTGAGAAGCTACTGAAAATATTGAAGAAGAAGCTTACAAAGGATAACGAATTGCCCGACAGTACATACGCAGCAAAGAAGGTCGTATGCCCTCTAGGATTGGAGGTGGAGAAGATACATGCATGCCCTAATGACTGCATCCTCTACCGCGGTGCATACAAGGATCTGAACGCATGCCCGGTATGCGGTGCATTGCGGTATAAGATCAGACGAGATGACCCTGGTGATGTTGACGGCGAGCCCCCCAGGAAGAGGGTTCCTGCGAAGGTGATGTGGTATGCTCCTATAATACCACGGTTGAAACGTCTATTCAGAAACGAAGAGCATGCCAAGTTGATGCGATGGCACAGTGAGAACCGAAATAAAGATGGGAAGTTCAGAGCACCCACTGACGGGTCGCAGTGGAGAAAAATCGAGAGAAAGTACTGGGATGAGTTTGCAAAGGATCCAAGGAATGTATGGTTTGCTTTAAGCACGGATGGCATTAATCCTTTCGGGGAGCAGAACAGCAATCACAACACCTAGCCCGTGACTCTATGTATGTATAACCTTCCTCCTTGGATGTGCATGAAGCGGAAGTTCATTATGATGCCAGTTCTCATCCAAGGCCCTAAGCAACCCGGCAACGACATTGATGTGTACCTAAGGCCATTAGTTGAAGAACTTTTACAGCTGTGGAATGGAAACGTTGTACATACGTGGGATGAGCACAGACAGGAGGAATTTAACCTTAAGGCGTTGCTGTTCGAGACCATCAACGATTGGCCCACTCTCAGTAACCTTTTAGGACAGACAAACAAAGGATACCACGCATGCACGCACTGTTTAGATGACACTGAAAGTATATACCTGGACAAATGCAGGAAGAATGTGTACCTGGGCCATTGTCGATATCTTTCGACCAATCATCAATGTCGAAAGAAAGGCAAGCATTTCAAAGGCGAGGCAGATCACCGGAAGAAGCCCGCCATGCGTACCGGCGATCACGTACTTGCTATGGTCAATGATTTACACATAATCTTTGGAAAGGGTCCCGGTGGACTAGCTGTTCCGAATGACGCTGAGGGACACGCACCCATGTGGAAGAAGAAATCTATATTTTGGGACCTACCGTACTGGAAAGACCTAGAGGTCCGCTCTTGAATCGACGTGATGCACATGACGAAGAACCTTTGCGTGAACCTGGTAGGCTTCTTGGGCGTGTATGGGAAGACAAAAGATACACCTAAGGCATGGGAGGACCTGCAACGTTTGCACGAAAAATACGGCATGCCTCCGAAGCAGTATAAAGGTCCTGCCAGCTACGCTCTTACAAAAGAAGAGAAAGAAATCTTCTTTGAATGCCTGCTCAGTATGAAGGTCACGACTTGCTTCTCGTCGAATATATAGGGAATAATAAATATTCCAGAGAAAAAGTTTCAGAACCTAAAGTCTCATGACTGCCATGTGATTATGACGCAACTGCTTCCGGTTGCATTGAGGGGGCTTCTACCGAAAAACGTCCGATTAGCCATTGTGAAGCTATGTGCATTCCTCAATGCAATCTCTCAGAAGGTGATCGATCCAGAAATCGTACCAAGGCTAAGGAGTGATGTGGCGCAATGTCTTGTCAGTTTCGAGCTAGTGTTCCCACCATCCTTCTTCAATATCATGACGCATGTCCTAGTTCATCTAGTCGACGAGATTGTCATCCCAGGGCCCGTATTTCTACACAATATGTTCCTCTTTGAGAGGTTCATGGGAGTCCTAAAGAAATATGTCCGTAACCGCGCTAGGCCAGAAGGAAGCATCTCCATGGGCCATCAAACAGAGGATGTTATCGGGTTTTGTGTTGACTTCATTCCTGGCCTTAAGAAGATAGGTCTCCCTAAATCGCGGTATGAGGGGAGACTGACTGGAAAAGGCACTCTTGGAAGAGACTCAATAATATGCAGGGACGGATATTCTTGGTCTCAAGCACACTACACAGTTCTACAGAACTCTACCTTGGTGACCCCGTATGTCGATGAACACAAGAACAGTCTACGCTCCAAACACCCGGAGTAGTGCGACGACTGGATTACATGTGAAGACATCAGGACTTTCAGCAGTTGGTTGGAAACACGTCTCAGAGGTGACAACACTGTTTGTGATGAGTTGTACTTGTTGTCCAGGGGACCATCTTTGACTGTATTGACTTACAAAGGATACGAGATAAATGGGAATACATTTTACACGATCGCCCAAGATCAAAAGAGCACCAACCAAAACAGCGGTGTCCGCTTTGATGCACAACCGAGAGCGGAAAGGACACATATTATGGTTACATAGTGGCCATATGGGAACTTGACTACGGACCTGATTTTAAGGTCCCTTTGTTTAAGTGCAAATGGGTCAATCTGTCAGGCGGCGGGGTACAGGTAGACCCACAGTACAGAATGACAACAGTGGATCTGAAAAATCTTGGGTACACTGACGAACCGTTCGTCCTAGCCAATGATGTGGCACAGGTTATCTATGTGAAGGACATGTCTACCAAACCGAGAAAAAGAAAAGATAAGGAAGCGAATACATCATACGATGAGCCAAAGCGCCACATAGTTCTTTCAGGAAAAAGGGACATCCTGGGATTGGACGTCAAGACAGACATGTCTGAAGATTATGAAAAGTTTCATGAAATTCCTCCCTTCAATGTCAAGGCTGACCCAAGCATCTTGATAAACGATGAAGATTATCCATGGTTACGGCGCAATAAGCAAATGACATAAGCGAAGAAAAAGTGAAGACTTTCTCCCGCAACTATTATGATGATACCATGCCAACTTTGTAACACACGAACATGCTACCATTGTCCGTTTTGTACACGCACATGCTATGTGGGTGAAATTATGATACCATGCCAACTTTCAACTTTTTCAGAGTTCATTTGAAATGCTTTAATGCCTTATGGTTCGGCCCTCGTAATACCATTATTCAAATTTTAACTATTCAAATTTGAAAACTAATGGCACTAGCAGAAAGTTTTTAATTTTTTCTAAAACTGATGGCACTAACAAAAAGTTTATAATTTTTCTGACCTAAAAGCAAAAAGAATTAAAAATGCAAAAAACAAAAGAAAATAAATAATGCAAAAAACAAAAAAAACTGGAAAAAGTAAAGTTAATCACAAACTTGTGATTCAAACAATTTTCAAAGAATTCAATTTTTAACTATTCAAATTTGAAAACTAATGGCACAAACAGAAAGTTTATAATTTTTCCAAAACTAATGGCACTAACAGAAAGTTTATAATTCTGCTAACCTAAAAGCAAACAGAATTAAAAATTAAAGCAAAAAACAAAAGAAAATAAATAATGCAGAAAACAAAACAAAAAAACTGGAAAAAATAGCAACAATAAGTATTTTGTTGTAAGTAGAAACAAAATAAAATAAATAAAGCAACAAAGAAAACAAAAAAACAAAAAAAGTGTTTTCAAATTTGAAAACTAATGGCATTAACAAAAAGTTTATAATTTTTCTAAAACTAAAAGCATAAAGAATTAAAAATAAAGCAAAAAAAAGAAAATAAAATAAATAAAGCAACAAAAAAACAAAAAAAATGCCACCTACTGGGCCCCCACGGCCTGAATACGACTAGAAACCCATCCAAGGGCCAGGATTCAGGCCCGCAGGAGGCCCAGAAGGCATAGCAGTGACAATTAGGCCCGTAAGCCTGCAATGGAGAGAAGCTCGAGAGGGGTGCGGCAGTGGGGCTTATAAACCACTGTGCACCCCCCCCTCAACTAGCGAGGTGGGACTAAACTTTCGACGACGCAGCAGCACAAGGCCTTTGGTCCCGGTTGGTAGCACCAACCGGGACTAAAGGGGGGCATTGGTCACGGTTGGTGTCACGAACCGTGACCAATGACCAATGCCCCCCCCCTTTAGTCCCGG
>NC_041386.1:621510629-621516531 GCF_002162155.2 Triticum dicoccoides
CCTCGCCGTCGCCCGCATCGGCCCCTTCCCCGACGCGCGCCGCCCCGGCCCGCCGTCGCCGTCGCCCGCGCCCCCTACCCCGAGCGAGCGCCCACTGCCCCGTCACCATCCTCGCCGCCGAACCCGCGGTCCTCCTGGTTCGGCCGGCGCCCTCCCTAGCTAGCTAGCATTTTTTCATATATATATGCTTATATGCTTGTTTTATATATATATATGTATATATGTTCTCTGTGTATATATATGTTCATGTATATATGCAAAAGATAGTTTTTTAGAAAAATTAGGATTTTTTTCTGTTCATAGATTTTTTTGGTGATATTAATTATTGTAAATATGCAAATGTTTGTATATTCATATGAACAATGAATTAGGCAATACTACTTCATGTATTTTTAAGAAGGAAGAAGAAGAAAAAGAATGAGAGGAAAAAGGAAATAAGAAGAGGAAGAAAGGACAAGAAGAGGGGAGAGGAAGACGACGAGAAATAAATAAGAAGAAGAAAAAAGAAGAAAAAGAAGAGGAGAAGAAGAAAGGAATAGAGGAGAAGAAGAGAAAAATAGAATATATATTCTCTTTTCTCTTTTCTCCTCTATTCCTTTCTTCTTCTCTTTTTTCTTCTTCTCTTTTTTCTTGAACACGTGGGGGGGGGGTCGAGAACGTCGGACATTCATGAGAGAGGCGAGGAAGAAGGGGAAGAAGAGGGGGAAGAAGATGAGAGGAAGAAGAAGAAGTCTTCTCCTCTATTCTTTCTTCTCTTCTTTTTTCTTCTTCTTCCTATATGTATTAGTTTTTTATTTAGGTTGTTAATTAGTAGATATTAATTTTGTTCATATATGTATGGATGCATGTGATGTGTACGTATGTATGTATGTATCGGATATGTCGTTGTTGATATACCCCCTACCCGATAACTTCGACATGCGGGGGTCGAGAGGGGGTCTAGGGTCGCCGAGGGGTTGAGGGTCGTCGAACATGAGAGGAAGAAGAGGATAAAAAAAGAAGAGGAAGAAGAAAAAAAAGAGGAGAAGAAAGAATAGGAAATTATCGTCGAGGGTCGTCATTCATTTTTTTCTTCTTCTTCCTCTTTTTTTATCAGGAACGAGGGTCGTCGAGGGTCGCCGAGCGGTAGAGGAAACCCTAAATAGCAAGTATCGTCGGTGTGAGATACATGTGGCCATCGGTGTCGGACAGTACATCCACGTCCCACAAGTGACGCGGGCTTCGACGCCCACGTCACTTGTGGGACGTGGATGTAGTGTCCGACACCGACAGCCACATGTATCTCACACCCACGATACTTGCTATTTAGGGTTTCCTCTACCGTTCGGTGACCCTCGTTCCCGATAAAAAAAAAGAAGAAGAAGAAGAAAAAAAGAGGAGAAGAAAGAATAGAGGAGTTGGAAGAAGAAGAAAAAAATAGGAGAAGAAAGAATAGAGGTACTCCTCTATTCTTTCTTCTCCTCTTTTTTTCTTCTTCTTCCTCTTCTTTTTTTATCCTTGAAGCGTTGTCAAGGCCACCCCAAACCCTAGAGAAGCAGCGTCGAGGCCACCCCAAACCCTAGAGAAGCAGCGTCGAGGCCACGAATTAATATTAGTTCTACGTTTGCCTCTAATATATCCATCTGTCATGTTTGAATAATAATTGCCATGTTATCAATATTTGTAGAAACTATGGACATCGCCTGAGACGAAGTACAAGAAGAGTTGTTGGGGGACATAATCGCACGAGGAAGTGATGCCATCTGCTCGTTGTTTCTCAATGACACCGATGGTCTGGAAGCAGCTGGCTATGATTATGATGGCTCTGGTGACCTAATGCCGGTGCAAGGAGACCGTGAGGACGGCTCCGGTGACCCAATGCCGGTGCAAGAAGGAGACCGTGATGACGTCTCCGGTGACCGAACCGAGTCCAGCCAGGTATATATATTAGTTAAGCTTCTACTGACTAGCTAATTGATGCATTCATTGTTTTGGTATGTACACATATTAATTAAGTCTTTGTTCTTTTTTCTAGCCACCCGGATCGAGCACAACTTCGGTAAAGAGACGAGGCCCGAAGAAAAAGTTGAGCTCGGATGAAAAGTTTGAGATCATAGCAATCGCGCCCGACGGCAACCGATTGAACCCCTTCGGACAAAGAGCGCATTTGTTACTCAGTGCGGGGTTTTGGTTAGGGACAAGATCCCGATCAGCATCCAGCAATGGTTAAAGCCGGCTACAAAAGACCCTGAGGTGTCTTATGTCAATGATATGCAGAAAAATGATCTTTGGACTGAGCTGAAGTCAAATTTCACCCTACCGCCAGAGGATGATCCAGAGAAGCCAATTAAAGAGCAATTAATCAAGTCTTTTGCTCTTAAGAGGATGGCAGAACTTTTCAGGAGGTGGAAGAAAGAGCTGAATAAGTTTGTCGAAAATAAAGAGACACAAAATTCAAGGGCGGATATGAGAAGATCAGAGATCACTGGCCCGCATTTGTGGCCTACAAGACATCGGAAAAGAGTAAGAAGATGTCGGCGACAAACAAGAAAAATGCTGCGAAGAAGAAGCATCACCATCGCATGGGGTTAGGTGGCTACCTCGTAGCCCGGCCTAAGTGGGCCAAGACTGAGAATGATCTGGTTGATAAAGGGATCGAACCAGAGACAATTAACTGGCCTGACCGTTGCCGGACTTGGTTCTTCGAGGCTGGCGGAACCTTGGACCCTGTAATAGGGAAGTGCATTTGGACGAACGATCAAATGGACATACCAGTCAGGAAGCTTCAGCAGTATATCGAAGCAGCGCAGCAAGGGACGTTCTTTCCAGACAGAGAGAACGACGAGCTCACAATGGCCATCGGGAATCCTGAGCACCCTGGACGGACACGAGGCATGCCAGGCTCCATTCCATGGAAGGTTGGGTTTCCGGACACAGGCGGTTACAAATCCCAGGAGAGGAGGAAAAAATTGCAGCAGACCCTAATGCAGGCGCTGCAAGCAAGGGTAGAAGCGATAGAGGAACGAGAAGCAAATCGTAGCAAACGTACTGCCGAAACTTCCCCCGAAGCTACCCCGCCATCTCAGTGGAGAAGCAACGTGGCTTCCACCGAGCTGCTTCAGCCGGAGCATGCCTTGACGGCTCCTGCCAGCTATCCCGTGGATGCTATCACGGAGTCTCAAAATTGCCACCTTATGACGCAATGGATGAATTTGAAGGTCAAGGCGGCTGTTGGCTCTGTTTATCCTACTGAACCCGGCGCAACTTTTCACTGTCGGCCGATTCCAGAAGGATATGCTAGGGCGATGGTGGGTGAAATAACGGAGGGATTTGAGGACCTCCAGCTTGACCACCCTACCGGTGAAGGGGAGACTAGGCTGGGGTCTGCTCTGAAGACTCCATGCCTATGGCGGAAGGAACTCATCAACCTTCCGAACTGGACGCCTCCGCCTCCTCCGCCTCCTCCGGCAAGTCAGGGCACTCCGCCTCCTCCATCGCCTCCTCCTCCGGCGAGTCAGGGCACTCCGCCTCCAACACCGCCTCCTCCTCCGGCGAGTGACGACCAGGGCACTCGACCGACTCCTTCTCCGGCGCGTGGCGGCACTCCGCCTCCTTCTCCGCCTGCGCCGACGCGCCCGAGCAGCCATCCTCCTCCTTCTCCGCCTCGTCAGCAAGGGCGGAAGAGACCTGCCGCCGCTCTGACTGCTCCGGCGCGTCGTAGTCCTTCTCCTCCGCCTCGTAAGGAAGTAAAGAAGACAACCGCTCCGTCTACTCTGCCGGCATCTAGCAGTACAGCCAGAGGCGGGAGGACATACAGATTCGGTCCTTCTCTGAAGACTACAGAGAAGTTACCATATGAGAGGACCCCGGAGGAGAACGCCGAGATCACACGAGAAGAAGTGAGGAACTACTTTGAAGGGGTGAAAGCAAAGAAACATCCACCTCCGAAGGAGAAGGTAGATCCGGTGAAAGCGAAGTGCACTCTGGCTTCCCTGACAAAACCACCCAAGTCTCCGCCGAAAGGAAACTATGGGCGCATTATTGGAAAGGAATTTGCCGAAGCGGAGCGGTCGGGAAGTACTGTCAGTGATCAAAGGCTGAAAGAACGACGAGCTAGGAAACAAATTGCCCAGCTCGGCGAATAAGCGAAGCAATCGGGCCCCCCGCTCAAGGTGCCTAGCGACAACATCGCTAATGATCCGAGGATGGTGCCCGGTTATAGCAATCTTGGCGATTACCTGCCCGACGATGTACATTATGAATTCATGGAGGTGCAAATACAAAGATTGAGTATGGGAAGCCTCTCGTCAAAGATGAAAGATCTCTATCAACGATGATGCGAAGATTGCATGATTGGTACTTGAAAATCTGCAGAGACTCTGGGGGGAGGAGTACTTTGTATGTGAAAGTTAAAAAGGAGCATGACCTCGTTGGAATTGAACTGTTGCCTGTTCCATTTGAGGAGTTCTATCAGTTTTTCAATCAATTGGCCCTCGATAAAACAACGGTCACCTGCTACTGTCTGTAAGTACTACTACTTCTGTCATTAAGTCTCTCTATATAGCTCAGCTCTTTCATTGCATGTATTTATAATCATCCTCACTATATTATGCAGATTGAAGATCGCCGAATTGAAGAAAAGACAAGTCGGTGATATTGGGTTCATTAACACATATCTCATAGATGCAACTCAGGTTAAATTTCATGCCGCAGATACCGAGGCCAACTTGCTACGATCGTTGGTAATAAATGAAAACAAAGATATAATACTCTTTTCTTACAATTTCAAGTGAGTGTTACTGTCTTGTGCGTATTCGGTTTTCCTTATATATATTAGTCAAGGTTATAGTAATGTAATTGATGAGTTATGCATGCGTGTGTAGTTACCACTATATTCTCCTAGAGATTAAGCTTGAGCAGGGACTAGTAACCGTCTTAGACTCAAGACGAAAAGATCCCCAGGAATATGCGGACATGACTCAAATGCTTGAGAAGTAAGTTAAATCGATCATTATCCACCATATCAGCAACTTTGTTCATTTCCTGATATATCAAGTAATTGTTTTCTTTGTCTGGCAGGGTTTGGAAAAAATTCTCCAAAAAAGCTCCAGGACTCCCGAAGAAGCTGCAATTTAGACACCCGAAATTAAGTACTATAGTAGCATGTTCCGCGCATCTCCTATTGATTCAAGCGCTAGTTTCATCAATACCATTTGACATTCTTGCTTATCAGTTTGATTGACCTCTATTTCTTGTAAAGTGGTTGTGGCAGGAACAAGGGAATGATTTCTGTGGATACTACGTTTGCGAGTCCATCCGCCACACGACCTGTGAGCGGGGCTACACTGACGAACAATATGAAGTACGTAAATAACAACATTCACAATTTTATTTTATTACCATCATTTGTGTTAAGTTTCATTCATTCATTCATATATATGTATTGACCCCCCTTCTTCAAATTAGATGTTTCGGAAGCGGGATGAACTCTTAGCACCAGCTCGCATGCGAGCAATTCAAGAGGAATTGGCGGCATTCTTTATTGACCACGTGATCGCTGAAGACGGAGAATACTATGTGGACCATGAGTCTGTATGATTATATTTGTAAGAGATAATTATTGTATATATGTAGCCGGTAGTGCCGGATAGATATATGAGAACTTGTTGTTCGACCAATCTCTCGGAGAAGGAGAGGTGGTCGATATCACTTCTCTCTGTATGCATATATGTTCATGACGATCTTCTGTTTCCTTCGTTTGCTTACTAGCTAGCTAGCGTGTCTAGTCCTCTCTATACGTATGTATAGTACGTAGCGTCGACCAAGCACGGACATAAGAGAGAACACTTCTCTCTATTAATTATAGCTAGCTAACATAATATATGAAACACCTAAATTAACCCCCCAAAACCCCCAACCCCCC
>NC_041386.1:621516908-621527609 GCF_002162155.2 Triticum dicoccoides
CTTTCAAAAAAAACCAAAAACCCCAGCCACAGAAATGCTAACGCGTGGATGCCTATTGGTCCCGGTTGGTGCCACCAACCGGGACCAAAGGGTCTCCTGCCTGGGCTCCGCGCACAGGCCACGTGGAGGCCCATCTGTCCCGGTTCTGGATTGAACCGGGACTAAAGGGACAGGGCATTAATTAGTACTGACCCTTTAGTTCCGGTTCAGGAACCGGGACAAAAGGCCCTTACGAACCGGGATAACAGGCCCTTTTTCTACCAGTGGTTGTACACTAAAATATATCCAACCCATCTTTACCATAAAATAGAATGAAAGTAGCACTGAACTTTATATTATATCATAAGAACGAAAATGAAAGGTCGTAAATTGTTGTTTAAGATATGTACGTTTGCCGTGCGTTGCCACAGGATAACAAGGATATAGACATTGATCAAAAACAAAAGGGCCGTCAACTCTACTTCGTCAACTTGGACCACTATATGTTTGCTTATTTCATATTTTGTTAAATGTCCAGATAAAAATAACATTGCATATATATTATACACATCTTAATCTTCAATACAAACATAGAGGTGATTAACAAACTCCATGTTCATAAAACTACAATAAATTAGTCTAATTGGTATTGTCAGCTAAGAAGATCAACGACCTTCTTGAGCAGTACCAAAAAATAGCTGAGTTAAGTTAATTTGACCAATCACACTCACCTTGCTCTGTAAGTGGCCACAATTGTTGACCACGGCAGAGGCCTGCTCCCTCCCGCACAAAAGGAGGCTCTATGGTGGTGGGGCCCTCTCCAAATTGCCGGTGCTCTTTAACCGGGACGGTGACTGTTCCGGGGCCTTGTCGGAGAGGTAATCTGGCCTCCATCCTTACCGGGTACATCCAGTTTTGCTCATGACAACATGATCATCCTTATATTTTGGCAAGCCTAAAGAGTTGTAGTGTAGTGTTCACGTTTCCTTTCACCAATGGAATAGAGGAAATTGAACCAGAGAGCAATATAACAATGTAGCTCTTTCACCATTGTACACAAAAATATGGTTGTTTCACAAATCCAAGCATATTTTCTTTTTATGTGCAAGGAAATTAAGCAATTTACAATCAGTAAACGAATCTAGGGAGCGAATGGATAAATGGTCAGGATCTTGCAAGAAGAAAAATACCTCAGTAAAACTTACACATACACAACTGCTGATCTTCTCCTACTATTCTCCTTATATACAATATTAATTTGTAACACATCATACTCTCCAAAATTTCTGAGATCTCTAAAGATAAAATGATGTTCTTCAGTGCCAGCACCGCTTCTTCTTAGCCTGAAACATACCCCCTCCGTCCCACAATATAAGATGATTTTGCAAGCTATGTTAGGTTGCAAAAAACATCCTATATTATCGGACGGAGGGAGTAGTACAACGACATTCTAAGAACCATAAAACCAAGCAAAAATGCCAGTAGCAAGGGAAAAGGGCGACAACCGCCTTTAGATGTTATTCGCTATGGCCTATAGCAAATTTTCTAGGCAACTAAGATGGGAAAATTTTGTTTTTGCCACTCTATATTTTGCCAATTTTCCTTATGCCATTCTAGATTTTGAGATTTCACTTCTGCTACTCTTAGCTTTTGACAATTATCATGATTTCCATTCTTGTGGCAAAAGAAAAATGATTTTATTTCATTTTTGCCACTGTTAGCTTTTGAAATGTATCGCAATTGCCACTCCGAAAATTTTGCTTTTGCCACAGAAATGGCAATTGTGATAATTGTCAAAAACTAAGAGTGGCAAAAGTAAAATGTCAAAATCTACTATGGCATAAGGAAAATTGGCAAAATCTTGAGTGGCAAAAATAAAATTTTCCCAACTAAGATAATGCTAGCTCAACATGCATTTAATAAAAAATGAATTACAAATCACAATGAAAAAATATTTGATGACTTAAAGCAAACAAATACTAATCTTTGTTGTTTTCTTTACCATTTCAGTAAGAAACAAAATGAGTACATGAGTCATCCTCATGTATGGAATGGATAAACAAAGCAAGCAGGAGCAACAAAATTAAAGCAAACTTCTTCAGAATGTTTGAAGCATGATCGGGAGAAATAGCTCGCCTCAGCATATCCAGCGGTTCATGTTTGAAGCATGAAGTATTGCCGACTCACTGTGGTTCGCCCTAAAACTGGCAATTTGTGCTATAAGTAGAGAAGTAGCAGGATCAGTGCTTGAAGTGGTCCTTGATAAAAGAAAACGTTCTTTACTTGCAATGCCAGCCAGGAGCAAGCAACTCGCGTTGTGAATGCCACTGGCACCGGTATGGGTGTTAAGGTGGATACACCCTCTTCAGAATGTCCCTTGGCTTTGGCTACCAACCCATCCTAAACCGGTACCAAATATTCTTCCTACCAGTTGGTGCAGCCATCTCCACATGCTGTGATGACCGCAAGCACCACCTACAGCTACAACTCCTAAACTGGTAGTATCATGGGCAGTTGACTTTCTTTCAAAGCTTTGCAGAGACATGCCAGGATTCAAACCTTCTTTAATGTCTCGACAGTCAACGAGCTAGCACCAGCACCTAGCTCCGATGATATGCTTCTAGCGCAGAGATGCTCTATTTCACACTTGCTTGATTTGCAACCAAGGTTACTAAGTCTAAAGAGAAAGTAAAAGAACCAAGATGCACTGTGCACAAGTACAACTATGGTTAGATAGCATTACACTGCATTGCCCCTCTTTCTTGGAAGCTGGAACATCAACATAGCATAGCAAAAGTAAAAAAAAACGAAGATGCACGCTGTTCATCTATGTTTAGATAGAATTACAGGAGCCTTCGCAGAATACACTGCATGTCATCTTTCTTTCCTTTGAACATCAACACATCATGGCATATAGCATATCATGGATTCAATAATTAGCCGCGGGCTTACAAAATACAACATGAATCACAGGCTATTCCTACTGCATGGATCCACTGTACTGCTTATTTACTCATCAGCAACAACCTCAGGCTGGGGCGCCGAAGTTATCTACGTTGAGGCGAACTGAATGCTACGGAGACGACATGAATCGACATGTACAGTGCCAATGTCTCGGGTGAGATAAGATCCCAACTGTACTTTCACATATGCTTTTGCCCGGTTATCATTTCTATCAGCTAGCATGGATTAGTATTGTACTATTATTACTATCATAGTATACACTTGTGCTTCAAAAAAAGTGAGATGACATTGTAAAACCAGTCAGTCACCTTTCGCGATCACAACAAACATGTCGTCTAAAGACCACTTCTTAATCTCCGACTTATGCTCTGGATTAATGATTGCCTCATCGGTGTTTGCAAGCCGGTAGCCGATCACAATCTCGTCTCTCTCACGAGCCCTCACCATTATGTCCAGGAAACTTAACTCCTCTTGTTCGTACAGGTAAAACTCAGCAGACCGTATGCACATCTCGTTGCCCTGTACCACAGGATTACCAGGGTCAGATCTAAGGCAGGATACTGGGTAGTTAACTTTAAAACCTATCATCTGGTACGTCATTAAATAGAGATGCTTCAAGTCATTGTTAACTGGTAGGTGTGGCTTGTACACATAGATTGTGGGAAAAGCATGTTATAGCAATATTAAAGCACAATTCAAATTATGTCACAATTGAGATAGTACCTCCTCAGCGAAAAGTTCCTGGAGAACTCTGTTGATTTGCTTGTCTTCTGCTACCATTGCTAATGCCATACTGACAAGTTCATTTGACAGGACGTAATCACTGATTTTGGAGACAGATACAAGGTTTCTAGTTCTTGAGTCCAGTATCTCACTGATTATTATTGATCTGTCCGATGCACGTTGCATCTTCCGAATCCATGAGCTGTGAGAGAAGCTATTGTGATGTAGAGGTGATTTTGACTCCTTCGATGATGGAAGACGTCTGGACTACAGAAGAAGGTACACATCAGTAATGCAGCGGTTATCTACCTGTGCACTGTCAGTTATATATGCTACAGCCAGGCTGCTTGTTGCTCACCTGAATGTCACGAATTAGAAGAAGTGTAGCTATGGACCGTGAATCCGATTGTACAATGGAGTCCTCCACCGACTCATCTGCAAGAATTAAAATCTGTGGTTTCAAAGTTAGCAATGGGTGTATTTCAGCATAGGTAAACTGAGAGTAAAAGAAATGAGAGCCAAGATAATTAACTATTTTGGACAACATTGATGGTTTCATGAAACAATCATTGTAGAAACATTCAGAGTACTATATTTGTCTCTATGATAGGGCATATACTCACAGAATCAAAGGTCTCAAGAGGCAAGCTTTCTAAGTGCCGCCTGATGACAACATTCCCTTCTTTGTGTACAAGTTTAATGTTTGTTAGTCCAAGAATATCCATACCACTGTCAGTCAGTTTTGCCTCCCTCGCCTTCTCTGGCACCTCATTGAACATCCACAATTCAGAGCCCGGAGCAAGAAATGCTTCTAGAACCTACATAACAGCACCAACATTCATATCCAAAATGTGCGTACATCGATCCTGGCAAAATGCGCAGGTTAACTTACCATTATCATATGGTGAATGTCACGTCGCCAACCACAGAACAAAATTTTCTCTGGATATTTAGGAGGGGTGGGAACGTTAGGTAGAAAACCCTTATGCAGCTGGCAAGAAATAACATAGATCAAATAAAAACCAAAGTGAATAGGAATTTTTTATCTGGGCAGTATGACTGGCTTGATGATAGTTGGTAGAAAGAGACTAAATATTAAACAACATTAAGCATAGCTCAGAAAATTAACCTCTGGTAGAGGAGCAGGTGCATAAGTATCATCATCTTCTGCTATAACAAGGATCTCATCACCTTCTCTTAAAACATAATCATCATCCGGATTCATTAATATACTTCCAAATGCTGACGCAAGCTTCACTCCGCAGGGCACAGCGTTAGGGAATGAGATTAACACATCGCCAAACCGCATGCCATCCAATTTTGGCCATCTTTTTATACAAAATTCTGCATTTTCAAATCCCAAAATATCCTCCCATATCTGCAAAAGAATATGGTGGGTTAGCAATCATGGAGATACATCCCGGGCAAAAATACAGGATCAAACAACATTGCAGTTTAGTATGCCAGGCTCAAAGATTTTGTTTCTTTTCTTTCTTACTGGAGAACCAAGTGTTACATTGAAATGTACCTGTGCCAAGCCAGGTTGGAGTGCACACTGTATCATCAAACGTCCAATGACATCATGGGAAACAACTGTTTCAATTAGTTCACCTCCAACCAATTTCACTAAAGGTTCATTGTCAAGGTCACTCATCTCTACAACAATATGCCCCCTTAAGCCCTCTTTTACTCCAGTCAGGCTCAGTACGAGACGCAAAGCTCGTGCATCACTCTGGGGGGAATGGAGAAAACGAACGTTGAGCAAATAATTATATGAGTTGTTAACCCCAAAACGGTAAAGGTGGATAGAAAAAAACACTAACTTGGTCTGCATTTTCATCAGGTGCTAAAACAATAATAACACGTGCTTCGGAAACAGAAACCTGTGGGGAGGAAAGGGCATTTAAGGTAGATATTTGCATAACACATAGCATGAAAAGAAACCATCCGAGGAGTGTATTCATATTGGAAGATCAGAAGAATAGCTCGGTACCTTCTTTAGATCTGCTAGGATTAGAGGACTGCCGCTTCTACATATTACAGATGTTCCCATGAAGTCAAATCCTAGCTTTCCTATGTCCATCTCCATCTCTTCCTTGTTTCTTTCTGCGAGGACAACAACTACACCACCACCAATGCTTTTATTTGCTATAGCTAGCTGCTTCAGAAGAGAACCCTGCTCCACATAGTGAAAAAAGTAGTAAGCCAGTTGATTCAGTCTTTATCAATACCCAAGCAAGCAAATCAACCTCAGTGCTCAGTGCACAACTTCCCTCGGTAAGATTGAAGGATAATGTACAAAATGAAGTGCAAAAAGTGACTAAAAATGGTGAAAAAAGACCAACATTTAACTTCCAAAGTTGGTTTGTCTAAAATGGAATTTAAAATACAGAATTAAGTCTTGTGCATTGGATCCTTGAAAATAAAATCCTACAAGTCAGCATGCATAACATTTCTTACAAGCCTACTTCGGAAATGCACTGCTAGGGGATCGTCAGGTTTTATCACAGCACGCTTTACTATGTTATCTGCTGCCTGACCGATTTGTTACTTATAATTGATACTAAAGCAATTTTTCACCAGAACATTACCAGCTTGTTGCTCCATCCGAGGATTAGTATATGGTTGACCTCTATCACCTCACTTTGTCCCAGGGCAAGCAACTTAGCATACGGATCCCCGCCGCCCTGTTCTCCTTGGTCACCCTGAACGACAACCAACGGTTTGAGATTTCGTGGGCGGTTCAAGTCAGATCGCCGACGAGATAGATAGGGCTTGGGTTGGGTTTGGTACCTGACTTCGGGGTTGGTGGTGATGTTGCGGATGAGCTGCACGGCGCAGATGGAAACGGCCACGCCAGTCGCCGCGAAGATCGGATACACCTGCACATCATCGCGTGTTTCATCATGAGAGGAGATGACAAAAACAGATCATCCACCCACGAAGATTCCTTTTATCAGGAGCAAATTGATAATATGACACATCTTTCCTGGCACTTTGATGTGATGACACACTTTTCTTTTGATTTGATTACCTCACACATCTTTGATTGATAGCTGGATTAAATGACACAAATTAAGTTTTTGTCTCCTTTTCTAGGTATGGACCCGCAGTCCTGCACGTAATTTGTTATAGGACGGTTTTGCCCTTGCACCAATTTGCTGCCTGATTCGATCGAGGCTTTCCTGGTCGAAGGAAACGACGAAGTCCAAACGAGACGGAGCCACGCATAGGAGGAAGAGAAAGCCCTGCGCCGCCGCCTCTGCTGCTGCGTGCTTCCTCCCACACCGCGCTGCCAGTTCCCCCGCACCTACCTCGCTGTGCCGCCGTGCTGCCAGTTCCCCATCGCCTCCTGTCCTGCTTCGATCTCATCCCGTGACGCACGGCCGCCGCTTCCTCCTCGCTCATCGACTGACAGGTGGCATCCCATCTCTCTCTCTCTCCCTCCCTCTCCCCCTCTCTCACTCTAATCGTCTCACTCGTGCACGCAGGAGGTTGAGTCGTGCAGGAACCCAAGATCATGGAGATGATGATGCGGGAGAGCTACTGGGCAGGCTTCACGCAGAGTAGAACGCGCTGATCATTGCATTGATGGAGCCAGATGTCACAGCTTTGGAAGCGTACATATGCATCTTATTCAGCAGATTTTTGTGGATTCACATATATATTCTTGTGACATGTGAAAATGGTACAAAAATAAAGAGAGATCATGTCAAACAATTGGTGAAAATGATGTCAATTTTTTGAACGAAACTGTGCATAAATTCATGCCACAACCATCAAGCGAGGGCTACAGTTCTAGTATTTTGCTGCTGGCCATATGCTACTTCAAACAACAGCAGCTAGCAGCTACAGAAGGCTCTAGCCAACATCAATAAGCAAGCAGAGACCTACAGTCTACAGAACTACTTCATACAACAACATCGAGCAGCTAAAAAGCTAGCAACGATGGCACGCTCCGGCGCCGTCGCGGCCGTGTGCCGGCGATGGGAAGGAGACAGCGAGGTGGCGGCACGCGGGAAAGGAGCCACGGGGAGCAAGGCGCCGGGAAGGAGGCATGCAGCAGGATCACCTAGTTTCATACTGTAGAGCTCCCATATGTACTCGTGCATGAATGGAGCCTCTACATGCATGTACTGATCGAGACGTGTTTGGCTCGATCGAATCAGGCAGGTGAGTCGGTGGGAGGGCAAAAGTGTCCCAAAAATAATTACGTGGGGGCTCATACCTGAAAAAGGAGAGAAAAACTCAAAAAAAAATTGCGGAAGAACTTTCAATTTATCCATCTTCAATCAAGGCAGTACAACGAACACCAGAAATAAAAATTACATCTAGATCCGTAGACCACCTAGCGACGACTACAAGCACCAAAGCGAGCCGAAGGCGCGCCGCCGTCATCGCCCCTCCATCACCGAAGCCAGGCATAATTTATTGTAGTAGACAGTCGGGAAGTCGTTGTGCTAAGACCCCATAGGACCAGCACCACAGAACAACAACCGCCGCCGATGAAAAATAACGTAGATCGGAAGGATCCAAACCGAAGACACACGAACGTGGACGAACAACGACGAGATCCGAGCAAATCCATCAAAGATATATCTGCCGGAGACACACCTTCACACGCCCACCAACGATGCTAGACGCACCGCCGGAACGGGGACTAGGCGGGGAGACCTTTATTCCATCTTGAGGGAGCCCCCGCCGTCTCGCCTTCCTGAGTAGGACACAAACCCAAACAAGATTGGAAAAAACGACTAAAAACGAAGCACTCCCGCCGGCCCTTGCCAGGATACACCGCACCTCCATGGCCCTAGGCCAACGGAGACGAGGCGGACCTGCGCCGGCGCCGGCGAGAGGCACGAACCTTAACTTTTTTTCTTGGAGGAGGAGGAGGCGGTTTTACGAAGAAAATCTCAATTTGTGTCAATTTATCCAGCTATGAATCAAAGGTGTGTCATGTAATCAAACCAAAAGAAAGGTGTGTCATCATATCAAAGTTTCAAGAAAGGTGTGTCATCAGATCAAAGTTCCAGGAAAGGTGTGTCATCAGATCAGGGAAGTTTCTGATCTACGAACGATGTTGGTGGCAGCGAGAGCCGAGGAGAAACGAAAAGGAGGATTGAGCAAAGGTGTTACCTCGGGGCGAAGCCATCGCTTCCAGGCGGCCGAGGAGGAGGCTGCGGCGGCCATTGGCACGGTGTTATTAGGTCTCGATCTGCTCGAATATTTCACCTCGAAGGGGTCGTCCAGGAAGGCCGCCGCCCCGCACTTCCGGGTGCTGTCGACCTCCGCCGCCATGGCACAGCGAGAAAGGGGCCGGGGCTTGGATGGTGACGAGCTTGCCGCACGCTCCTCTGCTAGGTGCCCCGGCCCTCGATGGTTTGCGGTGCGGCGAGGCAAGCTGTGTGGCCGGTGGATGCTGCTGCTCCTCTGCTAGGTGCGGCGAGCTGCTGGACGATCTCGGGCACCCACCTTCAATCGGGCTGCTGCTGCTCCACCGACGTGGAGGCTCTACGGCGGCTCCCCCAGCCGGATCTGGCACTCTCTCCGTCAGATCGGATTGGGGAGGGAAGCTCCTAGCCTTGGACGAAAGGAGGAGGGCGGCTTGATGGGAGTGCGGAGGTGGCTTGATGGGAGGGCGGCGGCGAAAGGATGTAGGTAGCGCAGGGATCGACGACGGATCGATGGGAGGGCGGCGGCGAAAGGATGTATAGGTAGCGCAGGGACGAATGCGAGTTGTGCGTGCACCGTGCGTGCGTGCGGGTCGTGCCCGTTTTTTTCGCTGGTTTTTCTTCGTAGATTTTTTTTTCATCTGGTTCTGTTGCTTGCGAGGGGAGTACGTAGAGGCATCGCTAGGTGGTCTTTGAGGTTTTTTTGCCGCTCGTCGGTTCAGGGGGAATCGCTGGGAGGTGGGAGTGAGGACGAAAAAAAAACCATAATAGGTGGGATGAAAATTAACCGTGAAGACTACGAACTGAGACATTAGGAGTAAACAAATATAAATACAATAAAATATTTTTTGTACACATACATTATATATTTTCATTATTTAAATGGTCAAAGTTTGAACAAAAATATAATAGGCCCAAAAACCCGGATGAAGGTAAAAAGAAGAGTAGCGAACTAAAGTATGATGGCAGAGAGTAGTCAGAAGCATCACAGATGTTCAACGATAGGCCGATCATACGTATACGTACCTCAGCGATAGCAAAGCCTGAAGACACGACTGGTATTAGCTGATTAAAGATTTATGTCATAGAATGTTCTCTTTATGCAATTAGTTTCACCGTACCAAACATATAATTTGACCTCCGCCAACCACACGTGTGTGCAATTGGGCTCGTAGGAGGGTAATGGCAATTCGACGTGATCTCCCGGGGTGATCACTCCCTACCTGATTGCCTCCGACCAACACATGATCTCTTGTGTACCCTAGTCAAATACGCCCCATGACCAGCTCCATGCCGCCGCACCGATAGGAAACTGGACACCACCCATTTGTCGGCGTGACAACGCCATTTTAGAGAAGACGTATCTCTAATTCTCTTTCTATTGATATGATCATCAAAGACTTTGTATATAAGAATCTTTAAGTCTAAAAGAGCCCCATATTCTCATCCCGCCCCGGGCCCCTAAAATCTCATGACCGGGCCTGGGAAGTTGTAGATGCTTACCGACTATATTTACACAACCACCACATTAGGTCTCTTGTCTTAGGTAATGTTATCTCCAAAGAAGACCTAGGTAGCATGTAAGGAGCTTAGTTAGCATTTTCATTCCTCAGCCATTTTTACCTCTGCCTGCATACTCTCCTCTCGCTAGGTCTTACTCCACATCTATGGCAATTTGCCATCAATCTTGTTGGATCTTAGATCGCATGGCAGATCTCCTTCTCTAGGCCGCCATATCACTTACAACACCATCGAAAATTATGTGTGCGTGATTGTTGCATCGCGGGTAGAAGCAAGCGTGGTCCCCTACCCGAGCTTTGTCACGGTGATACCCTGCCTGATTTCGCATGGTTGTCTCATCCCC
>NC_041386.1:621527809-621547680 GCF_002162155.2 Triticum dicoccoides
AGCCCTTTAAGGTATACTTTTGAAATGCTAATGCAAATTTTAAATTCATTTTAGGACTTATTTTGTTTTAGGCAAGTTTGTGATATAAAGTTTTGAGCAATAATGTGAATCTAAAGGGTGACCAAGGCCCTGCCTTGCCGTCTGGGAATTTGTGTTATTACTGTAACTAGTTACATGTTCAGACTTTCCACATATGTTTTAGGAGGTTGGCATGGATGGCTGGGTTCAGAGGTCTTTGGTTTTCCGTCACTGCAGAGAGCTTGATCGTGGTGGGGCGGCTGTGAGAGTCACAACGCCAACAAACAGTGAGGATATATAGCACGTGTAGGTATATGGTAGCATAGCTAGAACTTTCCTTTTCTTTTGTAGCGTCCCTGTTTTACCACAACAATGACACTGCAAAAGAAGCAGTTCATATTGGGTACATAGGGGCTGTTTGGTTTGAGACTAAGTTTGCCAAAGGTTACCACACCTAAGGTTAGAGCATCTCCAGCCGTTGGCCCTTCAGGAGGCGTTAAAAATCGCACCCTGAGGACGCAACGGCGCAAACCGCGTGCTGGGGGCGTGATGCTCCCCAGTTGCGGCACCCACGATTTTTTTGAAAACTAAAATTCGACACAAACAAGGCGCAAACAAGGCACAAACTTCGGCGAGTTCATACATATTTAAAATATTTTACAAAATAAGAAAAAAAAAGCTACTAGGCCCGTTGTCGCCCTCGCCGTTCCTCGCCGCCCGCCGCCCGCCGCCCTTGAAGCTCTACATGCCGAGGAGCCTGTCGAACTGGGTGTAGTCGCCGCCGCCGCCGCCGCCGTCGTTGTCGTCGCCTCCTCCGCGGCCGCCGTCCCTGCTGCCCCCCTCCCCAGGTTGGCGCGGCGGGTTGGACGGTCCGGGGGCGTCCTCGTCCTCGTCGCTGTCGAGGATCACCACGTCGTTCTCGTCCTCGTGCCCACGCTTGCGGGCGGCTATCTCCTCCAGGGCTCGGCGCTGCCGGATGATGCGGAGCATCTCATGATCATCCCCATGGACCTACCATCGTCGCATCAAGAGCCTAGAGGACCCATGACACGAGCACGAGCTAGAGCTCTCGAGAACGAGGTGACTTCCTTCCTTAGTGATATCACATATGATCCACTCGAGACATGGTTACTACCTAAGTCCGATATGCTATGCATGATCAGGTGTCAAGAGGAGCCTCCCGAAGATGCACGTGAAGACGGACAAGCCGCCAAGTCCGTGGATGAAGAGAACCACCGGAAGGAGACGAAGACAGCTCCAGGGCTCGGACATCCGCCCCCCAGCCCCGGACATCCGGCCGCTGGAGACATGCCAACACAGCAACAGACCAGCCACAGAAAATCTACAGGGCCCGGACATCCGTCCCCCAAGCCCCGGACATCCGGCCTCCCACGAAGCCCCGGACATCCGGCCACCAGCCCGGAAATCCGGCCTCGCCTAACCAGAGACCACAGAAGTTTTGCACTTCAGCCCGAACATCCGGCCCGAGCCCCGGACATCCGGCGCCTCGCGAAGCCCCGGACATCCGGCCCCCAGCCCGGACATCCGGCGCCTGTCTACGCACAGTGAACGGGCCAAGGGCCCATGTACCCCTCCAACTCGTCCCAACTTGTACTAGACTATAAATAGACCTCCCCCTTCTCCTTTCTAGGGTTAGCATTGGTTTAGCTCATATGTGAGATAGAGCTTTGCTCATCCATACCGGATCATCTCTTCGAGAGTGACCGCGGCCCCTCTACGGAGAAGATCCTCTTGGATTCAAGACCCCCTCTTGGGTGGCCCCATCAAGACCTCCTTCTAGGAGAAGAACCGGTTACTTTGTATCGTCCTTTGCTGACCTTGGATCATCGTGTATCTCTTTGTGTTCATCGATCTAGCGCATGTGTGATCTATTTCTTGTTGGTTGAGTGTTTCTCTCGCGTCTCCCCTCGTTTTTCCCCTTGTGTTCTTCGTGTCCACCGTAGGGATCCGCTCCTTTCGTGAAGGATCGGCCATCTAGGGTTCCACCCTACATCATCTTGGTATCATGAGCCACGTTGATCACGATTTTGGAGCCCCCTCTCTTTGTTTTCTAGCTTGATTTTGTTGTTTTTCGTCCTAATCCGAAAATTGCCCCACAAAAATAGCCCCAAATTTTTTTTTGTGATTTGTTGGTGTAATGAAGTTTTGTTGGATTTGATCCGCAGATTTCGTGTGTTGCAGGTAGATCTAGCATTCCCCCACCTTTTCCCCAATTTCCATCCACAAAATCTTCCAAATTTTGCCCCGATTTGACCTCTCCACGCGGTGTTCTTCTAGTTCGTCCATGGATCCAGAGCCTGGACATCCGGCCCGACAAGCCCGGACATCCGGCACCCCGGACATCCGGCCATCACCCCCGGACATCCGGCCCCTGGCAGCAAAACCACCCATCCACCATCCTTTTCCCGCCTAACTCTCGCCAAATTTTGTCCCGGTGCCACATACACTTCCGCATACCTCCACCACTTCCGCATAGCACCACCATAGCCTGTCCCGCTACCAACTCCGACAATTTTGCCAAATTTTGCTTTGAGAGTTTGAGTTGTTGTTTCCGTGTCCTTTTGTGTTTCGGCTATCTAGGTACGGTTCAATATCAACATCACCACCGCTCATCTTCGCCAAGGACCACTACGAATGGCTACATTACTTTGGTATCACCTTCACCTTGGATATCAACTTGGTATCGTGGTATCATCATATTATTTTGCAATTGCATTGATAACCCCATGGCCTTACTTTTGCGTCACTTACCCATCGAGACTAGCCTTTGAGTATTGCCGGCAACGTGACTTGTGCACATTAGTGTTCATACTTCCCATAGCATACATACCATCATTTTGTTGCATCTCTTGGCATCATCACTTGTGTCACAAAGTTGTTGTCGCATACACAATTGCTATCTTGGTTCGTGAAGCATTGCATAAGAAAAGAGCTCAAACATCAAAGAGCCAAACAAGCTTTTAAGCAAAAGAGGAAAGATAAGCAAAGAGCTTATAAGCAAGAACCATAGCATCATACAATATTAAGATTGTCATACTTGATCATCTTGGATCAACGCATAGGAACATCATACATATAGCATACTTGGGATAGAAGTCGTTGCATTTTTGCTTAGTAGGTCGTGCACAAGTTCGTATCCGCCTATTGTGCAATTGTGCTAGCGTCTCTCTAGTGTTGTGCAACAAGAGCATCTTGGTGAATTCCACATTTTGGCTCATCCTTGGTTGCATAACCCCATCTTATCTATTTGCGTGTGTGTTTCCGTGTACCATATCTTGCTATTGGTCTATTTGTTGCATTTCCAAATTTGTGAATTTTTTCCAACATTATTGAGTCTCACTTACAATTGCATCAAATTTTGTGCCACCATCCTAACCGAGCTCCACCATAAGCTTTACTTGTGTAGGTGTGAGAACCGACAAGAATTGGTACCAATTGTGCTATTTCCTTGCTACACATTGGAGTCATCTTTGATCCATTGTCAACATCGGTCAAGGTACATTGGATATTGGTTCTTCCCTTTCTCCCACTCACATATCTTTGTTTGGAATGATGGATAGGCCAAGCACTTCTACCAACCCACTTTTCTTGGAGCAAGACGACGACATGTCTTCCTTTGTCACCAAGACTCAACTATTTGGTGCACAACGAGCTTTGCATCAAGAACAACTTGCTTTGGGCGACCGCATCGACAACCTCACCACCGACCTACGTCAATCCGAGCATCGTACAAGGGATTACTTCGACAACAAGCTCGACGAACACAAGCTTGAGAATGACGCAAGAATGGACGAGATTCGTACCTTGTTTCTCCGTTCTTCTACTTCGTCTTCGTCAAGAAGGAGGCGCTCAAGTCGACACTCCGACGAAACCATCTCCGGTTCAAGTACACCGACATCAAACACTCTTCGTCGTGCCGCGCGTCAAGACCATCAAGCTAATCGCAATCCTCTACACGACACCGACTCTCAAGAGCATCGACATCGCCAAAACCAAGACGCTTTCGCACAAGCACAAGAACGGCAACGCCAACGACAACAAGAACAAGAGGAGCGAGCGCGACAACATCAAGATGCACAAGACGCCGAGGCGGAGAGCCAACAATAACAACTCCGTGAAGCTCAAGCACTTGAGGCGCAATGTGCCCTTCATGACTCAAGTCGTGCCGTAGCCAATCGAGGCCGACAAGCTCGTCTCCATCAAGAAGCACTTCGCGATGAAGCTCAAGAACGAATTTACCAAGACCGCGTGCATCAACAAGCTCCTCGTCAAGATAGACAAGCTCCCCCTCAAGCAAGACAAGAACGTCAAGTCCATCGAGAGCAAGAAGACAATGGACACAATCATCGCTGAGAGCAACATGAGGTTGACAACCCTCCTCGCCAAGATCAACATGAGGTCAACAATCCTCTTCGCCAAGAGCACGATAACAATGTCAATCCTCAACGACATGGGCGTCATCATCCCCGACCCCAACACAATGAAGAGCAACGATACGGCAAGCTAAAGTTCACCATGCCAAAGTTCAATGGAAGCAATGACCCCGAAGAGTACATCTCATGGGCATTGAAGGTTGACAAAATCTTCCGCTTGCACAACTACGAAGAAGAGAAGAAGGTCGCAATGGCATCCCTAGAATTCCAAGACTACGTCCTCATTTGGTGGGAACAAATCATTGAGCGCCGAGCGGCAAGAGGTGAACCACCCATCACCACTTGGAGACAAATGAAGGATGTCATGAGAGCACGATTCGTGCCAAACTACTACAACCGCGACCTCTTCAAGAAACTTCAACAACTCAAACAAGGAACCAAGAGCGTTGAAGAGTACTGCAAGGAAATGGAGATTGCCATGATACGAGCCAATGTCAAAGAAGATGATGAGCAAACTATGGCACGGTTCTTGAATGGACTCAATCATCCTATCAAGAAAATCGTCGACTTCCAACCATACTCGAACCTCATCGAGCTAGTGCACCAAGCTACCAAAGCGGAACGGCAACTACAAGACGACTTCAAGTACGCCAAGTTCTCATCCAAGTCCTATGGTCTCTCCAACAATCAAGCTTCGACGACTCAAACACCTTCTACCTCAACCAAGCCCTCTACAAGCAACGGCGACAAGTCAAGTTACAAGAAAGTTTCGACAAGCACAAGTCGTCCTCCTACTACAAGCAACTTCAAGAAAGCTTCATCATCATCTACTCCACCCGATGAGACCGTCAAGACAAGTTCTATCAAATGCTTCACATGCGGAGGCCGAGGCCACAAGTCCTTAGAGTGCACAAACAAGCGCACCATGATCCTCAACGACGATGGAACCTACGACTCCATGAGCGAAGGAGAAATGGAAGCTCTTGAGCAAGTGGCCATGCACCGACAAGTGAACAATGAAGATGAAGATGACCAAGTCTTTTGCGATGAAGACTCAAGTCCCGCTCTTGTTGTCTCCAAGGTCTTGGCTCTTCAACATCAACAAGACAAAGATCAAAGATGCCATATCTTCCACACAAAGGCCGACATCAATGGACGTTCCGTCAAGGTCATCATCGATGGAGGTAGTTGCCACAACTTAGCAAGTGAAGAACTTTGTTCCAAGCTCCAATTGGTCAAGATGAAGCATCCTCACCCATACAAGGTTCAATGGCTAAGCGACACCGGCACCATACAAGTCGAGCATAGAGTACAAGTCTCTTTCAAGATCGGCACCTATGAAGACATTTTGGAGTGTGATGTCCTTCCGATGACCGTGTGCCACCTCCTCCTTGGACGGCCATGGAAATTTGACCGAGGTGTCATTCACAATGGGCGTACAAATCACTATAGCTTCAAGATGAAAGGGAAGGAGTTTGTGCTACGCCCTATGTCTCCAAGCCAAGTGCTCGCCGACAAGCAAAACACCCATCGTGGAGAGAATAGTGAGAGAGCGAACCACCAAAAAGAGAGTGAGCGCCACAAGCCCAAATTGAGTGCCTCCACGATGAGCGACAAGAAAAACTTAGTTCTCTTTGCCACCAAACGTGAGATGAGAGAAGTGTGTGAGAATCCATCAAGTGTCCTACACTATGTCCTATTGTGCAAGGACGAGGTCACAAAAGCTAACAACTCTTACGATCTACCTTTGGTGTTATCTTCTCTATTGCAGGAATTCCAAGATGTTTTCCTCGATGAGCTACCTCCGGGTCTACCTCCACTACAAGGCATTGAGCACCGAATTAATCTCATCCTCGGAGCGTCGCTTCCCAACAAAGCTCCATACCGCGTCAACCCCGAAGAAACCAAAGAAATACAAAGGCAAGTAAAGCATCTCATAGACCATGGACATGTGCGTGAAAGTTTAAGTCCTTGTGCCGTACCGGTCATCCTTGTGCCAAAACGTGACGGTAGCTTTCGCATGTGCTCCGATTGTAGACCTATCAATGCTATCACCGTTAGATATAGGTACCCCATTCCACGCCTTGATGATATGCTTGATGAACTTAGCGGTGCCACTATCTTTTCCAAAATTAATCTTAAAAGTGGTTACTATCAAATCCGCATACAAGAGGGTGATGAATGGAAAACCGCTTTCAAAACAAAGTTCGGTCTATATGAGTGGTTAGTCATGCCTATGGGTTTATCGGAAGCACCCGGTACTTTCATGCGTCTTATGCATTACGTGTTTCGCCCTTACATTGGTGAATTTGTTGTTGTCTACTTTGATGATATCCTTGTGTTTAGCAAATCTCTCAAAGAGCATGTCACCCACCTTCGCACCGTGCTACAAACTCTTCAAAAAGAGCAACTTTATGCTAATATGGAAAAATGCCTATTTGGTGTTGACAAGCTTGTTTTCTTGGGTTTTGTAGTTTCTTCTAAGGGTGTTCATGTTGATGAAACTAAGATCAATGCTATTAAAACTTGGCCCCAATCAACCAATTTGCAACAAGTGCGTAGTTTTCTTGGTTTAGCCGGTTTCTACCGTAGATTTGTGAAAGATTTTAGTACCATTGCTTCACCTTTGCATGCTTTGAGTAAGAAAAATGCACCGTTTGTTTGGGGAACATCTCAAGATATTGCTTTCAATGAGCTTAAGAATTTGCTTACTCATGCTCCCGTGCTTGCATTACCCAACTTTGACAAACCTTTCGAAATTCATTGCGATGCTAGTGGTAATGGCATAGGAGGTGTGTTAACGCAAGAGAAGCGCCCCATTGCATATTTTAGTGAGAAACTATCCGGAGCGCAACTCAATTACCCCATCTATGACAAAGAGCTATATGCTTTAGTGCGAGTTTTACATGAATGGGAACATTACCTTCGCCCACATGAGTTCATCATCCATACCGACCATGAAACACTTAAATACCTTAAGGGTCAAACTAAGTTGAACAAGCATCATGCTAAATGGAGTGAATTTATTGAGTCATTTCCTTATGTCATCAAGTACATTAAGGGCAAAGAAAATATTGTGGCGGACGCGCTTTCCTGTATATGCATGCTTGTCACTACACTTGAGTTGAATGTCATTGGTTTTGAGCATATCAAAGACTTGTATGAGCATGATCCTACATTTGCTATTCCCTATGCCAAGTGTTTGACGCATACTTCTTGGAATCGATACTACATCAAAGAGGGATATCTTATGAGAGCTAACAAACTTTGCATCCCGAGTCCTCTTTTCGTTTGTTGCTTTTACAGGAATCTCATGGAGGCGGACTCATGGGACACTTTGGACACGACAAGACATTTGCTACGCTCTCCAAGAATTACTTTTGGCCCAAGATGCACCGCGACGTCAATCGCTTCACCAACCGATGTTCTACATGTCGCAAAGCTAAGTCTAAAGCCCAATCTCATGGCCTCTATATGCCGCTTCCAATTCCATATCAACCATGGGAAGATATTAGCATGGACTTTGTGCTTGGTTTGCCTAGAACTAGAAATGACAAGGATTCCGTTTTTGTTGTTGTGGACCACTTCTCCAAAATGGCTCATTTCATTCCTTGCAACAAGATAGACGATGCTTCACATGTTGCAAATTTGTTTTGTAGGGAAATTTTGCGCCTTCATGGAGTGCCAAAGACGATTGTCTCGGACCGCGACGTCAAGTTCTTGAGTTACTTTTGGAAGACCTTGTGCGCCAAGCTCGGAATCAAGCTCTTGTTCTCTTCGGCATACCATCCACAAACCGACGGCCAAACGGAGGTGACCAACCGTATGCTCTCCACCCTACTACGCGTGTTGATAAAGAAGAACATCAAGGAGTGGGAAGAGTGCCTACCCATCGCCGAGTATGCCTACAACCGAGCAAGACACTCAACCACCGGCAAATCCCCCTTCGAGGTCGTCTATGGCTTCAACCCATTGTCCTCATTGGACATTCTACCTCTACCGCTTCAAGAGCGCACAAACATGGACGCGAGTGCCCGAGCAAACTTCCTCAAGAAGATGCATGAAGATACAAGGAACACCATCGAGCGCCAAGTACAACGACTCGCGACCAAGCTCAACATCAACAAGCAACCCATGATGTTCCATGTTGGAGATCTTGTGTGGCTACACCTTCGCAAGGATCGCTTCCCCAATGAACGCAAGTCCAAGCTACTACCCCGAGCGGATGGACCCTTCAAGGTGCTTGCACGCTACAACAACAATGCATACAAGATTGGCATACCACGCGACAAGTACTCCGTGAGCGACATCTTCAACATCAAAGATCTCTCCCCGTACCATGGTGATGAGGATTTCGATCCGAGGTCGGATCTTTCCCAAGGGAGGGGAGATGATGCGGAGCATCCCATGATCATCCCCATGGACCTACCATCATCGCATCAAGAGCCTAGAGGACCCATGACACGAGCACGAGCTAGAGCTCTCGAGAACGAGGTGACTTCCTTCCTTAGTGATATCACATATGATCCACTCGAGACATGGTTACTACCTAAGTCCGATATGCTATGCATGATCAGGTGTCAAGAGGAGCCTCCCGAAGATGCACGTGTAGACGGACAAGCCGCCAAGTCCATGGATGAAGAGAACCACTGGAAGGAGACGAAGACAGCTCCAGGGCCCGGACATCCGGCCCCCAGCCCCGGACATCCGGCCGCTGGAGACATGCCAACACAGCAGCAGACCAGCCACAGAAAATCTACAGGGCCCGGACATCCGGCCCCCAAGCCCCGGACATCCGGCCTCCCACGAAGCCCCGGACATCCGGCCACCAGCCCGGAAATCCGGCCTCGCCTAACCAGAGACCACAAAAGTTTTGCACTTCAGCCCGGACATCCGGCCCGAGCCCCGGACATCCGGCGCCTCGCGAAGCCCCGGACATCCGGCCCCCAGCCCGAACATCCGGCGCCTGTCTGCGCACAGTGAACGGGCCAAGGGCCCATGTACCCCTCCAACTCGTCCCAACTTGTACTAGACTATAAATAGACCTCCCCCTTCTCATTTCTAGGGTTAGCATTGGTTTAGCTCATATGTGAGATAGAGCTTTGCTCATCCATACCGGATCATCTCTTCGAGAGTGACCGCGGCCCCTCTACGGAGAAGATCCTCTTGGATTCAAGACCCCCTCTTGGGTGGCCCCATCAAGACCTCCTTCTAGAAGAAGAACCGGTTACTTTGTATCGTCCTTTGCTGACCTTGGATCATCGTGTATCTCTTTGTGTTCATCGATCTAGCGCATGTGTGATCTATTTCTTGTTGGTTGAGTGTTTCTCTCGCATCTCCCCTCATTTTTCCCCTTGTGTTCTTCGTGTCCACCGTAGGGATCCGCTCCTTTCCTGAAAGATCGGCCATCTAGGGTCCCACCCTACATCACCGGACCATCTCGTCGTGGAGGTAGTCGTCCCGCGCCCACTTTAGGGCGGCCTCGTCGGAGAAGCCGCGCCGTACAATGGCCTTGTACTCCGCGGAAAGGCCGGGCTCCACCTTCGGCCTGATGAGGACGAGGCGGCCAGATGTGGGGGAGGAGTCGGCGATGCGGACGCCGGAGCTACAGATGCGTTGGCTGACTGGCGTGTCTTGGGGCTTCGGCTTGACGGGGCGGAGGCAGGGAGAGCCGGACAAGCGGCCAGACGAGGAGTAGGACGCCCACGGATCCATGCGCCTCGGCGTCCATGAGCTCCCACGCCGGCGGGAGAAGGACGGGGGAGCGGGGTACTCTGCCGGCGCTGATCCTCCATGCCCCGGGCACCCGCATGTCCGGCGGGACCGGGTACTCGGCCTCATAGAGGAGCTGAGTTTCGTCCTCGTGAAGGTGGCGGCGGCCGAAGCCGTTCGCCGCCGCGCCATCGCCTGGAAAGCACTCGGCCACGGTTGAACTGGAAACGGCGAGAAGAGAGGGAGGAAGGGGGGTGTCGAGGAACGAGGGCGTCGGCGGTGGAGAGTCTGTGCGTCACCGGCGCGCTGGGGGCGGCTTATATAGGCGGAGGCGCCGCCCATACGCATGGCCGCCGTGTGTACGCGTGGCGCGCGAGGGACGCGCGTCGTCCCGTCTTCACTGCGCCGCCCGTGAGGCATCAATGGAGAAGGCTGACCGGCGCGGCTGCGCGTGGCAGCTTTGGCATTGATTCCGCCACGGGAACCGAGGCGATGAGGACGACGAAGCGGCAAGAAGAGCCGAGTCTCTGCCAAGGAGGGCCCGCCGATTTTCGCGCCAAAACGATTCAGCCGGCGCCCCCAAGCACCCCCCCAGCGCGCAGGGTTCGGCCTGCGTCCGCCGGCGTCAATTTCGGCCCGAGCCGGCGAAAAAAGGGCCTTTGGGGGCGCGACTGGGCCAATTTTTCGGCCGGCGGCCGAAAAATCGCCTGGGGGGCCTTGTTTGGGGCGCGGCTGGAGATGCTCTTAGGCAAGTTTGACCAACTTAGATGTGTGTTTGGTTCAAACCACATCTTAGGCAAGCCACACTTGGGTCCCACATTTCATGCACTCAAAAAGTATGGTAAGATTCTCTTAGGCTTGCCAACTTGTGCCTCTCATTTTGAAGAACTAACCTTAGACAAGTTTGGTAATATTGTATGGCAAAGTGTGGCACTCCTAGGCCTAGAACCAAACAGCCCCATAATCCTTTGGTGATGGCAATCTGAGCTTCCTGTTCTTTGCCCCAGAAGGTCATCTATAAATACCCAAGCTCTAACAGATTTGCAGTTGCAGCCGAAGAATATTGTGTTATGCATAATTATAGCACTCTCAGTGTAGAATAAGATATTCTACATCCAAGTCCATTCATTGAGCCAGCTCAACCCCGGCTCTGGGTGCGCCTCACCCAACCCGTCACTGCTTGCACCACGCCTGCAGGATCCATTGGATGTATATTTTCTGTGTTATTACGTTGATGATTTTATTAAATCGTGAGGATCAGGAGGTGTGTTACTCATTCATCGCAGGGTGAAAGGAATAACTCTTTTCACAATGCTTAGCTCTCTAGCTCGGCGCGTAAGAGCGACATGACACCTTTGTTTTTCAACTTGATGGTTTTGTAGTGATGATTGGTGATACTATTTCAAATTCCAACGATTGATTCATATTGAAATCATCAAACTTTTCTTAATAGGCGACCCAAGCAAAAACCTTTCTTTAATGAGATGCTTACCTGAGTTCTTGTAATGGTTATAGGCCAATGCCACCCTGCTTTGTAAGTTAGTAGCCTATAACAAAAATAATTGTAGAGCTTTAGTCCACCGTTGATGCCCCCCTCCTAGAGCAGTACTGTTTGAAATTTTGTATTCTATACTTGGCGAAAATAATAGGGGTATGTAAAACACATTTTAGTGATCAGGGATTGCACGGAACAACACTACTAGCACACCAACCAAAAAATATATAGGTGGCAAACTTGAAAGGGTATTTTTGGCGTTTACGGTACACTATTGGCATACTCTCAAAAGAGTTGGTTGGCCTGAATAACAATTGACGATCATTGGCCAAAAAAAGAGGGTAACAATTCATGATTTATTTATCCAGGAAAATGTTGTGCTGAGAAATTATATTACAGATCCACTATCTATGAAATACGGTTTTGCCTTATAAACCGGTAGAGATCGAGTATATCTATAAACACAAAAAACCCTAATACTCCAATATGCAAGAAAAAATGACTTTCACTATGTAACTATTTTTGTTCAAGTTTTAGTATGTAGAGTAAAAATATCACCAAACTTTCAGTACCTTATCTGTAAGTGAACAAAATTCAGTATCAATCAGATTAAGTTCATTGACGACCTCCTCCGTCAGTGATAAGTTTCCCATATCAATCCTATTAAGCTCAGTGGCTATCTCCCTTGTGGTGGGCCTTTTCTGTCGGTCATCCTCGAGACATCTTAAAGCTATTCCAATGCATGCATTAACTTGTTGGCATGAGTGTGGTGACATTGTTGGATGTAGCTTTTTTCGCCATTTTTCACATACCTGAAAAATTCAAATAAAGTGTTGACATGCTGCATACATGTAACGAGAAATAATAAGAAGAAAAATAAATGTGTGAAAATAAGAGTATGCATGAGCAAGAAACTATTTTTTTTCTTACAAGCTCAATGAATGTTTCAGAAGGATCACGTCCACAATCGCGATAACTCTGGCGTCCTGCCATTATTTGTAGGATTACGGCACCCAAACTGAACACATCATATTTTTGTGAGATTATGTTTTCGTTAATATATTCCGGTGGCATGAATCCCCTGCATGGTATCATATCCAATTAATTTGCAACAAAGTTATATTGGAATTGCTTACTTCTCATAAGGTACCAACTCACATTGTCCCTATCAATGTTCCTGTTGCCGTGGTAATGGTTTTTGCTGAAGGGAAGATTCTTGATATACCAAAATCTCCTATTTTCGGCATCATGTTGTTGTCCAGCAGTATATTTGCTGGCTTTAAGTCTAGATGGTAAATATTTACGCTATGAAGATAATTTAAACCGGAACACACTCCCTTAATTATTTTGTAACATGTCTGCCAATCAAGTCCGCATGGCTGCTCATCTGTTGACATAAACATGAAATATATTCAAATACGTCAAGTGATTGATTGAAAATTAGATATACTGTTTCTTTTCATGCAAAATAAGATAGTCTAAGTAGAGCACGGTCATACCAGAAAGGTGCCTCTCAAGGTCTCCACCATGCAAATATTCAAAGCAGAGAATTCTTATTGGCTCATGAGCAAAGATATATTTTTCATCGAGCTTCATCCAGTTGCCTGGATGATAGCAGTAGCCAACATACTGTATGATATTTTGATGATGGGCCCTAATAATGTTATTGAACTCATCTGCAAATTTCGTGTCTTCAGGCCCTATGTGAGTAAGCTTCTTCAGGGCAATCTCTTCCCCGTTGTCCAATACTCCCTGTTAAATATTTCTTGTTCATATGGCACATGTGTGGGTACTTGAAGTTCGCAGTAGCAGATCAGTTAAGAAAATAGAAAATTCAATTTACAATCGCACCTTGTAAACTACTGCAAACCCACCCTTGCCAATTATGCGGTCCTCAGAAAGATTATTCGTAATATGTCGTAAGAAGTCGAGTGTAAACTCCCTTGACGTTGGAGTTGTATCCACTAAATTGCTCTCCATTGTATCCTATATCTCCTGCTGGTTAGGACGAGTATCCATGTCCCATCGATCGAATAAGACAGAAATTGTTTCAAATTGATGAGCTGAAAGGTTGAATGCATAACTTTCACAAATACTCCCTCCATTCCTAAATATAAGTCTTTCTAGAGATTCCAATACGGACTATATACGGAGTAAAATGAGTGAATCTACATTCTAAAATATGTCTATATACATCCGTATATAGTCCACATTGGAATTTCTAAAAAGACTTATATTTAGGAACAGAGGGAGTAATAGACATGTTTCTAACTTAGAAGGGAATATATACATGTGGGTACATACCCTGTTCTTTTTACAAACACTAACTCAGGAGCTTAGATAATCTCATATTGACCTACTTGCTGAGATGTGCAGCATACCTACCTAGCTAACTAAAAACTTCTTCATTTGTTCGTGGCTAAAGCAGCAGCAAGCTAGCTAACTAACAAGAAATAAAATTCATACTATTACAACGAGCTAGCAAGCTCAAGAACTGATAAAAAACTAAAGAAATGGAAGCAGCCAGCGAGCAGCTTTCTTCAACAAAAATCGACCAAAAGGATAAAGGGTTAACAGAGGAATCCTTAGTAGCTAGCTATTTTGGTAGAATGATTAACAGAGGAATCATTAGTAGCTAGCTATTCGGTAGAACGCAAGCTAGCACCTCAAGTCCTGGACTAACCTGGAGAGCGCCCTTCTGAAGGGGGAATAAGAGCATGTACGAATTGAAATGAGACCTTAATCCCCTATGTAGGATGCTTCCACCGGCTTGCATGAGCAGAGAGAGAAGTAAGCGGAGGGTGTTAGAGAGGAGGACACGGAAAACAAGTTGTGATTGATTGCGATGCAGACCTGGAAGAAAAACCACCTCTGTCTGTACCTTTACAATATACTCCATCGAAGCCATAATTGACAAGACGCCAACTTGGTACCGCTAAAAGAACGGACAACTAACGGAGCAATGGCTTGCAGCGACAACTTGGAGATAATTAATTGCAGAATTGTTATAGTTCAAGTGACCAGAAAAGAACTATATTTTCCAGGCGGAGTAGGTGGGCAAGTGAGAGGTGGTCATTGGCGGAGGCACAGTGGAGGAAAATACAAGTGCAAGACGATCATAAGCCGCTGTCGATTGAAAATTAAGAAATCGAAATCAATAGGGATGCACTGCAATATTTCTCCTCCAGGTTCAAAGTTTGAGAGAAGAGGGAACCCTCCACCCCTATTTGCCGTCCAATCTGGCATGGCGATGTGTGCCAGGCAGTTTCATTAAGGATACTTCTGCTAACCACGTACAGGAATCGTAATAATGCAAGGACAGCTGCACCAACTCTGGTCAGAGCACAGCACAGTCACGAGGCTCCTTAGTCCATTTCTATTGAAATATTGTTCCGGACGGCAGCCTCTATCATATTTAACAGGCTAACTGGTCTGCAAAGACAGCCTGTTTGGCACGTTTCTCCGTATCACTGTAAATACTATTAGAACAGACTAAACATTTCACTTCACAAGACAAATTTATCCATAACCGTGATTGCTAAATTTTGGTTATATGCGTATGTCAAGATACAATGGGGGGAGATGCGCAGCATACTGCGTACCTAGCTAGCTAACTGAAAACTTCTTCATTTCTTCGTGGCTAAAGCAGCAGCAAGCTAATTAACAAGAAATAGAACCCGTAACAACTAGCTAACAAGAGCAAGAACAAATAAATCGAAGGAAAACAAAAGGAAAGGGAAAAAGCTAGCAGCTTT
Source organism: Triticum dicoccoides (assembly GCF_002162155.2). Taxonomy (NCBI): domain Eukaryota; kingdom Viridiplantae; phylum Streptophyta; class Magnoliopsida; order Poales; family Poaceae; genus Triticum; species Triticum dicoccoides. The sequence goes on from NC_041386.1 coordinate 621,543,184, forward strand.
CTTCAACACAAATCGACCGTAGAGGGATGACAGATAAATCCTTATAACTAGCTATTCCCTAGAAGCATGCACCTCGAGTCCTCGACTAACCTGGAGAGGGACCTTCCGGAGGGGGAAGAAGAGTATGTACGAATGCAGATGAGACCTTAATCCCGGATGCTTCCACCGGCTCGTATGAGCAGAAAGAGAAGGCAGAGGAGGGTGTTAGAGAGGACAACGCGCAAAACCAGTGTCAGATTGATTGAGATGTAGACCGGGAAGAAAAACCACCTCTGTCTGTACCTTTACAATATACTCCACCGAAGCAATAATTGACAAATGACAACACGCCAACTTGGTAGCGCAATGAGCAGAATTGTTATAGTTCAAGTGGCTAAAAAGGAACTATATTTTCCAGTCGATGAGTAATATATAACAGACATCCAGCAGCGTGTTAAACATATTGTAACGTGACATATATGTAACGTAGTATGTAGCTCCGGCTAGGTTGTTAGGATCGATATCTATCCTTCTGTAACCGCAGTCTTATCTCTCCCTCTCTTTCCTTGGTTCACAAGTTGTAATCCCAACCAATTGTATGCGCTATATCCAGGGAGGTGCGCCCCTGTTATATAAACACGCAGCGCGTCCCTCCAACGAGGCAAGACGCTTAAGCCAATCTTCACATGGTATACAGAGCCTACCTCTTCCTATACATCTAGCATCCATCGTTTTCAATCCACGAGCTCGCCATGTCTTCCTCCTCCACCAGCGCTCCTCTGGCCGGCCTCAATGGTCAGGTTACAGAGAAGCTCACCCGGACGAACTACGTCCTCTGGCGTGCGCAGGTCACGCCACAGCTGATCGGGGCTGGTGTCTTCGGCTATGCTGAAGGAACAACCTAAGAACCAGAGAAGTTCATCACCACCAAGGACAAAGACGGCAAGGAATCAGCCTCGCCGAACCCTCTTCATCAAGTCTGGGTACGGGAAGAGACCCCTACTGTGTCCATCTATATATTTATTTTTCTTTTGGAAGCATGGTGATCAAACTACGATAAGAATAAAACCAAGATAAGTTCCACAGAAGAAACTATTGTAGTAACTAAGGTCTATGATGATTTTTAAAAAAAGAAGAATGATCCCCGGCCTCTGCATCTGGGCGATGCATACGGCCACTTTATTAATTATTCTCACAAGACCTTATAAAGCCATACAACAGCAAGATTAATGCCACCGTCTAAGCAACAACTGTTGCTACACCTATTCAATTGATGAAGGGGCGCAGATAGTCTGGGCCTAATACCAAACAGACATCGCAGCCAAACCTAAACATCTAAGACCTGAGGTCCCAACCAGGACGCCTGCCCGGTATGGGCACCTACCAGTCCGGCGCACTCCTCAACCAGGACGCCTGCCGGGTATGAGGCCACCGTAGCCACCTGCCACCAATCCATCTTCAGAGTTGTACTGTTGCATGTACCGTGTCAGGTCTCTCTGCCATCGACGCCACCACGATGCCCGACAGCGTCGTCCTCCTGCGTGAGTCCATCCTCCCACAGCGAACTCCGAATCTGCATTGCGCCACGCTGTGAAGATCCGTCGCCATCAATGTGTAGGATAAACCACCGCTCCATCAAAGAATCCGTCATCTAGTCCCTCGATCACGTGTGTACCTCCAAGAATGACGCCCCCAAGGGAGGAACGACACCAGAGCGCCGCCGTCATCCGATCATCCGATCTAGGGTTTCCCCCGGAGGTAGCAGAGAGTGGCCTTGAACTTCTCCACGGCGATGCCTTCAAGAAGGGAATGACGCAGATAGCGCCGCCGCCGTCGGCCTTAGCAGACGCCGAAGGCAAGTTTTCATCCAGATCGGTTCGAAGGGATCCAACTCTTGTGCACGGGCCGCCGTCACCACCAGGCAGAACCCTGGAGCACCGGCAGATCAGCGAGCCGCCGATCCCACCGCATCCAGATCACCGGCCACGCCGGGCCGCCGTCATCCCCCGTGTCGTCCGGGTCAGAGACGGAGCCGCCGACCGTGCACAAGGACCACCGCCGCCTGCACACGCCGGAGCGCCGCCGAGATCCCAGCGCCTGCCACCGCTTGCCGAGGGCCGCCGCCGCGCGCCCCGAGCGGACTCCCACGCACACCAGGAGAAACCGCGAGCGTGAGCCCTGCCATCGCCCCCAAGCCCGCACTGGCGCGCCCCGCCTCCAGCGCGCCGCCAACAACCGCCGCGATTCGCCCGCGCTAGATCTAGGAAGCCGTGGGAGAAGAGATCCCGCCGCCGCCGCCGCCGACCGGGCTTTGCCCGGGGGCGCGTCCCGGCGGCGGCGAGGAGGAGAGGTCGGGGAAGGGACGAGGACGCGGCGGCGCTAGGGTTCCCCCCGGTCGCCGCGCAGGGGCGACACGGGAGGAGTCGGGGTAGGAAGGGATTGGCCGCGGGGTACTTGATCCGGAGCCGATACACGGCCTTCAACAACAGTCTATGATGATAGATTCAGAAATTTAGTGCTATGGTACAGCTACTAATCTGAGCCTCCGGCACAAAGTGTTGGCCTTGAATCTCCTGCAACCTGCATACCACCGCATGTCCACATGGAAGGGAATACAACAGACCACACAAGATTCCAGTACATCGAAGACTGCAACTACTAGCACCAGCTGGATTGGAAAACTCTTCTTGGTGGGCACACCTCAACTATAACATCCAGAAATAAAACACAACATATGGAACATTGTCGTTTTCTTCATATTACAGTATGTGTGGGCAGGTTCCGATGTCGTGCCCGAATATGGGCATAAATACATCTGATGTACAGGCAAACGGTAGCCCATAGCATGACATCGTCCACAGCTAATCCTATGTCTACCAGCTCAAGAATCAGAGTCACTTTCTGTATCGGAATGCACGTTGAATGGCCTATTTAGGTTCGTGTTCGCCTCGAGTGGAGGCATATCATCATCATCATCATCATCATGTGATGTCATTCCTTCTGGCCCTGTCGGCCACCCATTGGGAGTTGACTTGAAGATAGTCGGCCTAGGATAAGAAATATGAGTGAATGAGTGACACACAATCAGTAGGACAACAAGCTAACAATTAATCCTGGTTTTATCAAGTAAAGCTACCGAGATGCAGAGCTTGTGCGGATGTACAAACAACAAACTGGTGTATTACTAGAAGGCCTACTGGGAAAACTTTTAGATTCTTCAATCCTAGTATTTTTGCCATAATTTTTACAACATCAACATTTTATTATAGTATCAGTTCTTGGTGTCATTTTTCATGTTCATTAGATCCAGCAAAACCTGAATCAAACCATTTAGGCTATTGAAATGCATTGGTAACTTGCATATCACATGGAATGTGAATTCAATCTAATGTTTAAGGAAAAAAAACTAGTTTTTGAAGCCTGCATATGCACAGTATACTATTGGAAAAGCTAAATGAACTGCCAGTCAACCACAAACATATGAACCACGCCATTTATATGCACATACTAGAGAAGGAGGCGGTACATGAGTGCTTTGCCAATGCACATGCTGGAGAAGGAACACTAGATGATTGCTTTATCAAAATGATGTCATGATAAATACATGAAGCGGCAAATTACAAAGCAGAGTGGCAGCCAGCCACCAGCCTTTCACAAACTGACCCTGGTGTAAGTAGGTCATAAATAACACCACAAGCTTATACTACAACTTCAATATAAGTGAAATCACAGCTATTCAAAATCACAAGAAAATCTGTATTTATATAGTATATTGCAAGGGAGGGTGTATTTTTACCAATATCCCGGCAACTAAAGGGAAGCCTTCAGTTGTCTGGAAGAGGTATAATATAACACTGAAAACTAATGGCCATCTTGGGCCACTAAGCAGAATGAATTTGAAAGAATAAAAATTACAACCACCGCTAACTCATTATTCAATATAGTATGTGCATGTACTCTTAGGGTTACTTCTTACTACTCCCTCCTCCACCGCGAGCCACGACTGTAGCATCCCAAATTTTCAATTTGTAATGTTATACATTAGATCATCATTGCATATCATATTTTATTTTTGCATTTTGGTTGATCCTAGAAAGTTCTACGCAACTCAAGGACCCATGGAGAGAGTTGGGGATTTCGTTATTTTCATATTTGAGTTTTCTCAAATTTTGAGAATAGGATCATTTGATTTTATTTATTTTATCATCAATTATTTCTATTACAAAAATATGAGAGAGGGAATGAAATGACTTTCCCAAAATAAAGAAATATTGAGGATTTAATAATAAAATCAAATAGGATTTTATTTCGGAGTTTTTCGGTGTTTTATTTGAATTTAGGAAAAATGTGCATTTCTCAAAATTGCATTTAGGCCCCAAATAAATGTTTACTTTGTCGGGCTTGATTTTAGAAGTCTGGGAAAATTTATTTCGGGATTTTTGAAGTCCGTTTAGTATTTCTTTTTATTTTTTTTCTTCCGAGCGGAATATTTTTAAAATATATATATATATATATCGA
>NC_041386.1:621548080-621561240 GCF_002162155.2 Triticum dicoccoides
GCCGCCGCCGCTGCCGCCCGCCACCGCGCCGTCGCCGGACGCCGCCGCCGAGGTTCACCGCCGCGCCTCGTTTTTCGTGCCATCGGTTAAAAAAACCGATCGATTTTCGTCGGTTTATTAGATTCGGTTTTTCTTAAATAGATCGGTTTTTCCGGTTTATTTATTTTAGCGAGCGTTCGTCGTTTTTCTTTTTCTTGGATTAAATCCGCGATTTTCCTGATCGCGATTCCTGATCCGATTTTCGTTTTAGTTTATCTTTTTGCTCGTTTATCGGAATCAGGCGATTCAAGCGCCTAGAGTTTCGTGTCGAAACCCTCTATCCGTTTAACCAACTTAAACAAGATTTTGCTACTGTAAAATTTGCCCTAGATCCAGATTAGTAGAACGAAGTTGTTTTCTTTCGCCGTTTGACTTTCGTTGCTTCGTTCGATTTGATTCTTTTTGCCAACCGGAGTTCTTAAGTTGAACCTTCTGGTTAGATCTCTTATTTGAGTTTTACCTGTGCATTAGATGAGTACTTATTGTATGCTTGTTTGTTTGTCTGCGATAGAGTACCCGGAGTGCGCCGCCTGTTACTTCGAATCGTTAGGTTTCCCGGATCATCAGCAAAGCAAGTAACATTTTGATCATACCTTTTCTACTACCCAGTTTTATTGCATTAGATCAATCCTCACACATTGCATGATTAGGATCTAATTAAATTGTGGGATGGGAAGTAGATGAGGTAGTACCTATTACCTGTTTATTATCAAACCTTTGGGAGTTACTTCTACGTTTGCTTATTATGCCATGCTATGCTAGTAGACGTGGATTGGGTGAGTGATATCCATGACAGATGTGAGATTGTTAATTAATGGTTTATCTAAGGTGGCAACTTAAACACACATCTGGATGGATTGAGGCACCTGGGTATTCCAGGACTTGCCTGTTTTTTTTGGACCGCCACCCAGGCTCAAAGGGATCATGAGACTATTCATACTAGAAACTTCCGTGTGCGGCCACAAGCTATTATGGGCTCTAGCATAGTTGACTAAGTTGTGCGAACTCTTACAGTGGTAGACTAGCAGATGTAGGGGATGTAGGTGGTACGGTCTACCCGATCGTAAGGTGCTAGCGCTTCTGAAAGACTATGTCTCGGTCATCCGTCTTCTCAAACACCATGTAGTGCGAGAAAACAAATGGAGGCGATCGAGTCTTGTGAGGAAAAGTGCGCAAACCTCTGCAGAGTGTAACAAACTAATCATGGTTAGCCGTGTCCCCGGTTATGGACATCTTGAGTATCTAGTACATGGATTATCATGTGAATCTCAACATGTTACTCTAAATTAATTTTGTTGGGTTATGTTTAATGATGATGCTTAATTGGGATTGAGAATGCTGTCAACCATTCTCAATGTTTAACAACCACCATGATAGTAATTAAATTTTATTCCTTTGAAGTAGGAAAAAATTGGCTTTACGCAAAACTGTAACCATAGAGCTTTCCACCAGCCAAATATGCATATAGAATAGTTGTTCATTCCATTACTCTCTATGTGTTACCTTGCCAGCATATTCCATGTGCTGACCCGTTTTCGGACTGCAACGTTAATATTGCAGACTTTTCAGACGACAATTAAGGAGTTTTACGTCGTGGTTCTATACTCAGTGATGCCGTTGGAGTTGATGGGCTCACTTATCTTCCAAGCCTTCCGCCGTTATCGTTATTAGATGGCCTTAAGCCATATTTATTGTATTAAGTTCTCTATGGAGACACTCGATGTAATAAGTGTGTGATTGCTACTCTGCTATAAATCCTCCGAGTACTGTGTGGTGTCAGCATTACTGATCCAGGGATGACACCGGAGCACAGAGATCAGACTATTTGAGGTCTGGTCGCTACAACGACGCCGCCCCCGATCTGGACCGTCGCGAGCTGCGGCCGGTGGTGCTGGGACGGAGGGAGGCTCGGCCCCCTGCTGCGCGTCCTGGAGGGGACTGTGTTCCTCGTGCTTGCTGGTGTTTCGGCTGACGAGCTGCGGATCTGGCAGCTCGTCCGGTGGGTTGGAGTGGGGGTGGCGGCCCGCCCTCCCTGCTAGGGATTCCTCTCTGGTTGTGAAGTCTGCGGCGGCCACGCGTGGAGGTCTTTGGTTGTGAGGGCGGCGGCCCCAGATTTGGTGGTGGCGGCTTCGGCCAGGGGGCGGTGCGTGCCTGGACGTGGCGGGTCGAGGGATCTCGCGGCCAGTTGGAGTCAGACGGCAAGCCTCCGTGCTCTACAAGGTTTGGTGGGCGGTGGTTTTTGGCTGGCCGGTTCTGGCAGTTGGTGGTTGAGCTTCATCGGGAGAAATCCTATCTCTGGCCTTTGCCGGATGCGGCGACGCCCGCTGGCGCCGCACTCTTTCTTGGAAGCGTCGCTGGAGTGTGCTGCTTCTCCCCCCTTCCCGCGGCCTTGACTCCGGAGGGAAACCTCAGATCCGCGGGATCAGGCGATGAAGGCGCCTTCACGTCTTCTTTCTCCTTGGGGGCATCGTCTAGGAGCCGGCTACATCTGGAGGCCAGTGGTTGGCAGCATCTTTGCTGGCGGCACCTTCACCACGTGGTTTGCTGAGGAGGTTGTTTCGGGGGCACGAATTTCTGTTTGGCAACGATGATGGCATCAAGAGGAACTTGGGTCGCGGCTCGGGCTTTGGTAGTCGGATCTTCCCGGCGTGTATGAGGTGATTTTCCGTGGGTTTGCTTGGTTCCTGTGAAGTCGGAACTGCGGTGGAGCGAGTCCAGGTGGTGACGACGACAAGTGCTAGGTGGTTGGTGTGGTGGGCACGCTCGGCGCAAGTCCTTCATATTTCCCTTGTGATACTCGTCATCAAAGTAGGAGTTGTTGGTTGTTTGTGAGTGTGGCCATCTGTTGGCATACTCCGTCATAGCTTGTGCAGCTGTTCTGCAGTTATGTGTTTCATGTTGGTGGCTAGGTTGGCTGGTGGTGCCCATTTTGTGGGCTGGATTGTGTCGGTTTTAGCTCATTTTTCCGTCAATTAACCAGGCAATTCTCACTCTTCTTAATCAATGAAATGGCAAGTTTTTTGCCTGGCTAAAAAAACTTCTTACTACTACTCCCTAAAGGATCTTGTATTTCTTTACATAGGTAGTACTTGATAACTATTATTATCAGACAGCAAGGGTCAAGGGACACTTAGTAACTCACCATTCGCCAGATTTCTGGAGCGCACGAACTTGGTCATGAAAGAGGACTCGCGACACAACGCAGGCTATCTTGCTTCCAGATTCTAGAGCCTCGTCCCTCCCACTAGCATCAACAACCACGAAATTCCCTGCACATTCAGAGCACACATGTCATGAGCAAACCACCAGGTGCTGGCGACAAAGGCGAAGAGTAACTAACCAACCAACGACTTTGGCAGCCATGCCATTTGCTAGCTAAATCACTCACCGTTCTTGATCCAGAAACACTTTTGGAACTTGGCGGGGATCAGGGCGAGAGACTTGACGCCCTCGCCGTCTGTGACCTAGCATCAGCACCAGAACGGCGGCAGAGTGAGAACCAATTTTCAGAGAGGGGGAAGGCCTGGGCAAGAAGCTTGTACCTCGATGAGGTTGGAGCCGCGCAGCGTGACGACCTGCATGATGCTCTCGTTCTCCGCGAGCGTGACGGCGGTGCCCTCCTGCCACGCGCGCCGCAGGTTCTTCCTCCCGGCCTTCATGCCCGCTCGCCCTTCCTTGGCGCCGCAGCCGACGGGGGAGGAAGGAGGAAGCGGGCGAGTGGGACGCAACAAGGCGGGGCGGCGATGGCGGCGAGGAGTTGCAGGTGCGGCGGGGTGGACTTCTCTCAGCGTCGATCGGGTTCGTTAGGACCAGCTGGGCTGGGCTCCAAGCCTGCTTTCTCATTAGACGGACACGAATTGAGAGCCCACATGGAACTGAAAGTTCCAACTTGATCAACTTTCTTTTAGATTAAAAAAACATAATCAATTTCTTTATTTACACTTAATCAATTTTTTTAGGGGTTTCACTTAATCAATTACTATGTCATTTTCCTATTTCCTATATATCCATATTTCCAGTTCCAGAATTGTCTAAAAAAATTCCAGTTTCAGAATGAACATGTCTCCCTAAGAGGAGAATGTTTTGCATCTACAAAATGTCAATTTCATATCTATTTTTTAAAAAGGACTCAACATCGTCTCAAACCAGGAAAAAAATTCTCCTCGCAACAAAAAGAAGAAGAAAAAAACAATTTGATACTCCTTTCGTTCACAAATATAAAGTGTTTTGTTTATTTCAATATGACCTTCATATCGACTGAAATGAGTGAATAGACGCACTAAAACGAGTCTATATACATCTGATCTCATTTACAAAAAAGTTAAAACATCTTATACATGTGATCGAAGGGTATATCAAACAAAACAGTCTTCAGTTCAAATCCCACTGCTCTATCTTCAAATCGTCGTGTTCGGTCTGCGGTATTCTTAATGAGGCATGTGCTCCTCTGGTCATCTTTGGATGGTTTAATCAGGCTAGTCATAGTGGGAGTAACTTAGATATAGTAACATAGCGCACTCCAAGAAAATTTTGTTTATATGGCATGTAATTAATGAGGAGAGAGGTGTTTAGAGTAACATAATATGTTACTGTAACATAGCGCTTTCCGAGAAAGGATGAGTCTACAAGCTAATAAATGATGCCATCTGTGACACTACTACTATGTTACTTTGCACTATGAAGATAGTAATTTAGAATAGTGTCATATGCATGACACTAGTAAAAGTTACTCCCTACTATGACCAACCTCAACCGGGAATAGTCTTTCCTGTAACCGCATTAAGTTATGTTTTTACATAAACAAGGAGGCCCTCCCTGGTTCCATTACTATGAATGAAACCAAATAGTCCATAAAATAGGTCAGTTCAGGAGAGCAGTTCGAAATAAAGAAAATAATACGACAACTAAAGCATGAAAGGAAAACGAAATAGCATGGTTGAGCAGTCTCCATGTAAGAGGAGAGAACTACTGCAGCCCTAGTCGCATGCAAGTGCATTCCAAAAGCCATCTACTCATTTGTAATGTACTTCCTCGGTTCCTAAAGATAAGTATTTTAAAGTATGGATGTATATACGAATGTATATGGATGTATTTTAAAGTATATATTCATTCATTTTGCTCTGTATGTAGTTTATAGTGGAATCTCTACAAAGACTTATATTTAGAAACGGAGGGAGTATATAATGCTAACGATGCACGCCTCTCCTTTAGAGAAATGAGGACACGGATTTTATTCCGAAGTTCACACTCTTTGAGTAGTGCTAATCTTCATTTGAGAGGTGCCGAAGCTAAAGCTCCGGAGCGCCACCAAGTGGCTTGCCTTATTCTCCATTTGAGTTATCCCCAGCGGATGAGCCTCAAAACACTCGAGGTTGGCCTTGAAGGCCACCACCACACCTTTATAAACTCCCTGGATCACACCACAATCAAGGAAGCTTCCGAGCCTTGACTCCTACCGCTTAGGAGCTTAAATTTCCAAGAGTAATAAGTGTTGATGATGAACAATTTGGGGAATCACAAATTGGTTTGCGAATTGAGAAGTCAAAGGACCATATCAAACAAGGGAGTAGGAGTAAAAATTTACTTCCTACGCCCAATCACTACATAAGTTCCCTCATGCAAACTTCTATTCCCTTGCCGGCAATGGTGAGCTTGTTGAAGCTTGTTACCTATAAGCTGTAAGGACATCTTCAACGCTACCAGCAAACCGGACACTGTATCCGTCCGCGAACAGGGGTACTAGTCCGCGGACACGGCATCGGTAGACGGCCATCCAATGCTATCAGCATATACTTTAAATTGGCTTTAAACAAACCGGACAAATTGCATGCAGAATGGATGATTTCATTCAAACCGGATGTAAACATTAACATTTTGGGCTTATTTTAACTAAACTATACCTCGCTATGGTAAAAGTATTCTACAGCCGGCAGTGGCACATCTCTACTCTGACGACATGTCTTCCCTATGTCCGGCAGCCCATTCATCAGACAACCGGGAGCCATGGAGAGATATACTTTAGTGCGAGGGAAAAAATAGCCACCCTCCGCCTCCGCGAAGCACGGACCATGGTTGGTTTTTGGGCGGGGGAAGAAGGCCGCCATTGTCTACGCCCCCACTCACCGGGCAAGGCACCAGCCGTGTAACCCAGTGACGCAGTGGCCTTTGTGGGACCTGAACGGTGGCGGCCTCCCATGATCTCCTATTCCTCGTTGTCTGCGGTGGCCGCAGACGTGTCGGCCTCCACCGACATGGATTATTTCCCCACCTGTCTAACATGTTGCCACCATTGCTGGCGGTGAATTTGCCGAACTCAGTGTTATCCAGCCTGGATGGGCGAGGAGGGTGTGGCGATGGCGATGGTGGTGGCACCTGATCTGGAGGGTTTGCCGGCAAGGCAACCTGAATCGGGCTGGCTAGCCAAGCAACCCAGGCATCTGCAATGTCGGAGAACTCCTTATGTTTGCCGAAGGCCAAGGTATGTGTTGTACAAGAAGGATAGGAGAGCGGAGGTGAGGTGCGGTCCTTTCCCAACGCTTGGACACGTTTATATAGCAGGCGGGCGCAAGGAACCAGCAGGAGAGGTGTTTAATGCCGACCGACATAGGAACGGACGCGTGGCGTTCGAGGCGTCAGAGTAGGTTCCCCGAGACACGCGTCGGTTTAATGGAGGTAGGCAGGATGTCGTTATGCGGAGAGAAGGCGTGCACAACGGGCGAGTAGCGGGTGTTGCTCCCTGCCGGCGAGCCGCTTCATTGCCATCTCAAGTGAGCGGCAGAGTTCGCTCTAGGTCGGCATGAATGCGGGCAACTGGCTTTGGGCGAGAAAACGTGCGGGCGTGGGAGAGGAGTTTTTGGTGGGACTGGTTAGTCAGATACGGATGTGGCAGCGGTCCAACGTTCGCAAAACCCCCAGTTTGTGTCCGGTTTGTGAGAAAAAGTGCGTCCACACTGCCGAACACGATAGGACCACGCGATTCGGACGATGGATACATGCGGTTTGAAGGTCGACGTTGGAGATGCCCTTGTGGAAAATATTGAACCTGCAATATTCGTTGTTGTGTTGTATTAATCTAACCCTTATATGGGGTATATATAAAGTACAACATGAGGGAGAGAGACTTGGAGTAGAGGGTAAGCCATACACGATTTAATCCTATTCTATCTCTAACTCCTAATATCTAACTTAAACATAATTATACTTCTAACATTCCCCCTCAGTCATAGTGGGAGTGAAGCGGATGATGACGACTGAATTTGAAGTCTTGCACTTCTGTCTTTTTCTCCGCTGCATCATCATCAACTGCGTCTCTGATGTGTCGACATCTAGTGAGGTGACTGCATCACTCTGCCCGGGATGTAATAGTAAAGCGCGGCGGGAGATGGGGGTGAGATCGGTGGGCGAGGGCTCGTGGTATTTGGTGGAAACGGGGGGTGCGGACCCGGCCCGACCCGACTCGGGACTGAGTATATAGCACACGGTTTGGTTGGTGCCGACGACCGCGCCGCGCGCCTGATATTTTGGTTTTGTCCTCTTGCTCCGGGCTGGGAAATCGGGGTGGGTAGGGTTTGGCCTCGAGTGAGCACACGGTTTGGGTTCGGGTTTGGATGGGCATGGCATACGTGCCACCATATGGACGGCCGTGGAACCAAGTACGTCGCGACGAGGGGAGCCTTTGCTCTGGTTGCTTGGCAGCTGGAAAAGTTGAATAGTTGATGGGGGCATCAGTCCAGTCATTACGTCGCCATAGTAGAGTAGAGTAGAGTCTGGTTTGCTGACGAAACTGCTCCTCTGCTCCGTGAGCTCATTTCAGTTTGGGATGAACAGTACAAGCCAGGAAAAAAATCTCGAACAAATGGATCATCGACGATTGTTTGGGATTTTCATAATGAAACAACATACGCAGAAGTGGTGGCAAAAAAATATCAGCATCGACTTAAAAAGCATGGATCATCGATCTTTTTCATGATTTTGTGCTTTTCATAATGCAGATCGACACGAAAAACAAGAGCAAGGAGGTGGTGCCGCCAATGGAGCATGACAAGGGCAAGTATGTGGTGCCACCCTTGGAGGTGGTGCCGCAGACGCCCGTCCAGGTGCCGCCCACAGACGGCGACGTGTTGCCGGAGGAGCCCCCCAACGGCAAGTGTCGGAACTATGGCCACTACCATAAGGAGGGTGGCCCAACCCACTAATGCAATGTGATTATGACCCCGAAGCTTGAGGCCATACCAATGACCCTAGACTTTACGAAGTACTTCCTGGCTGTGCCGACGGAGTTCAAGGTCAAGACAAACACCGGTTGCTCATGGAGGGTCACTATCCGGCTGATTAACGGCAGGGTCACCCTCGATCAGGGTTGGGCCACCTTCATCGTCGTCCACCAGATCAAGATCAGGTACATAGTGACCTTCAACTTGCCGACTCCCAACACGTTCAAGGTCATGTATTCAATGACGACGGCCGCCGCGCTCACCCAGGATTCGCGCAATAGAAGGCTGCCGCGCTCACCCCGGCCATATCCACGCCTACACGCACCAGCGCGCCCAGCCACCCCTCGTCGCCACAGCCACGCGGCCCTCTGCACCTCCATGAGCCATGGCCGCCACCCCACTGCTCCGCTGACCCCGCCGCCGCACACACAGCCGGGACCTCGAGATCCGCTCGAACCTCGTCGCCAAACGGCCCCACCGTCGCCGACGCCGCCCGGGCTTTGCCCGACGACGCCCTTTGGCGGCGGTGAGGGGAGAGAGGGAGAAGGATGGCCCTAGGCGGCCGGAGTTTGGGCACCCCCGTGCGGCCCGTGGTGCCGCACGGGAGCGAGAGGTGACAGTACCACTCAATATCTATAGATCCGTCCGCGTTTGATATTTTCGTTTGGCCTGGAGTGAGCACATGGTTTGGGTGACGATGGCATGCGTGCCACCTGCGGACGCCCGTGGAACCACCTATATGTAGCGACGAAGGGAGCCTCTGCTTGCGAGGCTTGCCTCGCAGCTGGCAAAGTTGATGAGGGCATCAGTCCAATCATTACGTCGCCAGAAAGTGCTCCTCTGCTCCCCGAGCTCATTTCAATTTGGGATAAACAGTACAAGCCAAACTTCCAACAAATGTTTTGAGTGTTTGCGAATTTTCATCATGAAACAACATGCGTACAAGTGGTGGCAAAAAAAAATCAACATCAATTTTTTTGAAAAACATGTAGCATCGATTTTTTCATGATTTTCACAAATATCATTTCGTGATAAATTTTTGCAAGCACACAAACCAGTTGTGAAAGTTTGCCACATTTTTTCTATTTTTATTTGTTTTACTATTTTTCTTGATTTCACTGTTCATCCAAGAGCATTTGAGCTTTGGACCGGATGGTCTACATCCAGTTCTTGAAGGCATCTCTTTCCCTCTCTCGAGGTCACTGATGGGTGATCGAACCACGGACCGATAAGCATTTTCCTCGTGAAGAAAATTCACCATCATTTCTCACTTGACTTGCTCCACTCCACCCCCTCGCCGTACATGTGCCCGTGTAGCTAACCCCCAGAGTTTTCACAACGATTCTGATATGTGAAACCCTAGTTGACCGATTACATCAATTAAAAAACTAGTTTGAATGTATGGTAACCAAATTCAACAAAAAACAAATCTAATGTGACAGATACTGAGTTAGTGCAGCTAGTTTAGGTTCAACAATGACATACTGAGCTGTATAGTAAACCTATTGGACCTCTTTCCTCTCCCACAAAAAAGATAACAGGCTTTCCTCCTTCGCCTGTCGGCGCCATCACCGGTCCGCACCATCTCTGATGGCCTTTGGGCCGTGGAGGTGCAGTGGGAGGACATTCGGTCTCGTTTTTATTAGGTTCAACATCTTGGTTGGGGTTGTGTGGCGGCGGTGATGTCCCTCGGTAGGAATAATGTTTTTCATGTTCTATCCCCGTCTAGAGGGTGCATCTAGCATCATCGGAGGGAGTGTGGCCGCGTGTCTCCATCGGATCTCAAGGGACTCGGGCGGTGCTGGTCTTGGATGGATCTGTTTGGGTCTGGTCTTCGTTCGTCTTTATTTGGATGTTTATAGGTTTGATTCTTCTAATCTATGAATTTCTTCATCGACAACGGTTGCTGCTCTAGTGCACTGTTGCTATGTGGTTTTAGCATGATGAATTTCCGACCATCTACAACAATAAGGTTTACCTCACTTTGGCAAGGAAGGAACGATGATAGCGGCACACATTTGACTCGCTCCAGTGTTTGTAGTTGATGTTAGATCTTTGTTACCTCTAGATATCTATCGTAAGTTTCTCACGCAAAAAGGACACTCTGAGCTGTAGTCCGTTGCGCGTACGTGTCCCTGCGGACGATACGGGAAAACGTATGCAAAGTACACCTTGTCACGCATTAAAAAAAAGTAGACGTTGTCACGGCTTCCTGTTATGATTTTGCTTGAGCTAGGCTACGACGATTCATCCGATAGTTATGAGAGGAAGCTTACGCCCTAGCTCACGAGTCGTACCAATATATCCATTGCAGCGATGTCATCGACGGCGACGCTCCACGAACCAAACACGGCGCGATCCGCGGCTCCTCCGATCGCTGCCACAGAAAACGATGGTGTTCTTCCCCTGGACCTTCTCTGCGAGATTCTGCAGCGCCTCCCCACCGAGCCGCTGTACCGCTTCCGCGCCGTCTGCAGGTCATGGCGGCGCCTACTGTGCCACCCGGACTTCATCGCCGCCGCCCACAATCCTGGCCGCATGCTTCTCGCCATGGGATTGTCCAGAAGCTAGTCCTCGATCTACGAGGCCGTCAACATCCTCGACATGGAGTCCGACGACGCCGTCATGCCGTTCAGCTACAAGCTGCGTCCGTACGGCGAGACGCCCGCCATGAGTCATGACCGCGTGGTCTACGTTGTTGTCAGCCACGACGATCAACTTTACCTTCTCGACCTCTCCAACGGCTTTGCCTCCCTTTTGCCTGACCCTGCACTACATAAAGACTACGAATGCTACTCGTTCACCGTTGGGGCCGTAACCTCCACTGGAGAGCACAAGGTGTTCTCCATCCACACCTCACTGTGCCGCCACGAGCCGCAGGTCTGCAAGATCCTCACCATGACTGGCGGCGGCTGGAGGGATACAGGTAACCCTCCACTAAAGGCGGTATCAGGCTGGGGCGGCGTCCCTACCATCAATGGAGTTGCATACTTTGAACCTAGTCGGGACTGGTACTCGGCGTCCAAGGACCTAAACACACAGCTGGTCATGGCGTTCGACCTCGACAGCGAAACATGGCGGTCGGAAGCCTTCCAAGGCCCCGCAAACCGCCCGGGCGCCAGCTTGGTTGAGATGAACGGCCACCTGGTCGCAAGCTATGTCGACCACGACCGGCAATTAGTTGAGTTATATGGTTCCTGGTGGACCCAGACCTATCTCTATGGTCCAGGAGATACACCATCACCATGCCTTGCCACCAAAATCCCGGGCACAGGGAGTGGTTGATGAAGCCATTGGCGATTCTCGATGATGGGAGGATCGTGTTGTGGATGCGGGTACACTTGCCGGGGTTCGACCCCGGGGATGCGGTGCTACGGATCTATGACCCAAGAACCAAGACATTTGGGGCCAGGAAAAGGGTGCCGGTATGCAGCAGAATAAGTGCTTTTGCGTGGAACTTGTTGCATTCAGGGCCGACATCTGAATTAGACAGGCTAGCAAAACGTATGATAATTAGTAGACCACATATTTTCAACAACGACTATCTTCCTCGGTATAACTTGGAGGCACATGACTCACCGCCAACATGGAGATGGACACTACCGGAATAATGTTATATGCCTACGGCCTTATCTATGCCGACGGCTGCCGTAGGCATAGATGGAGCTATGCCGACGGCCTGGGGAATACCGTCGGCGCAGAAAAGCCGTCGGCATAGCTCCATTTATGCCTACGGCAGCCGTAGGCATAGTAAGGCCGTCGGCATATATCGATCTATGTCTACAACAGCCGTAGGCATAGTTAGGCCGTCGGCATAGAGGTGGCCCTCGTGGCCCAGGGACAGACGGCGGGCTGACACCGTCAAATCTATGCCGACGGCCCGGACGGCGGCCGTCGGCATAAATATCATCTGTTTTTTTTTATTAGGAGCTGCCACGTGGCAGAGCTATGCCGACGGCAAAGCCGTAGGCATAGTTTTCCATCTATGCCTACGGCAAGGCCGTAGGCATAGCCTCGCCACGTGGCGCCTCCTGGTAGCCCCTAGCCAAGAACTATGCCTACGGCATAGCCGTAGGCATAGATATCATTTGTTTTTTAAAATTATTTTTATGTTTTTAAAAGTTAAAATTTGAATAATTTAAATCTAACTTATATAAACTTAAACATACACAAATTATACATTGACTTGGGGTAGAATTTTCCATAGATTATGAATATACAGTTTTTTTTTTGTTTTTGAGTATGTTAGAAATGTAACATCATGTACTTTTTCATATAGGTCCTTATAGTTTGTTAAAATCATAAGTAATTGATACTTGGATCGATTCTGACAAATTTTATATGGTTTTTTATCAGAATCTTGAAAGGATTATGTTGCTATACTATTTTTCAAATTTGAACAAACTTAAATCATGTTTGCTTCAAATTTACAGAAAACACTCTTTTGTTTTGAATTTTTTGTATATTTTTCATACCTTGGCCAATCAAGACAAATTTTATATCTACATCCATCAGATTGTTTCAAGGATTGTGGTGGCAGGCGCAAACACCCGGCAACCGGCTCCTGAGTGTGACTCCTTCATGGATGGCGATGCCGTCGACACTTGGAGGGGGAAAACGGCCACGTTGGGTCGAGACGGAGGGAATCTTATGGTGGGTTTGGCCCAAACCTTGTTCTCAAGTGTTCCTATGGGCTGACCTATCATAACCAGGTGAAAACGTCTGTTGGTCAAATCCCGTATGACAAAAGTCAAAGGCGTAGATCTCCAGGTCAATTGGTCCAGGGTTAGGCCGGTTGGGGGCCTTCGGGGGGTAGCAATGCCACGAGAGCATTGCGCCGGGTCCTCATACATGTCTTAAGGTGTGGTGGCATGTCTAAAGAGGCAATACGCGGCTCCGGTGTGAGCC
>NC_041386.1:621561483-621563206 GCF_002162155.2 Triticum dicoccoides
TGAAATCGAAGTAATCCCTCGACGGTTTTGGCGATGCACGAATATTTCTGAACACTCGGAGCGTGATAAATTCATGAAATTTTTACACAGTGCAGACACATGTGATATAATAGGCATTGCAATTTCTTATTTTTTTTAAAGATGCAAGAGTATGTGAAAAAAAAACCACTACGGATTGTTCTTCGCGTGTCTACGAGTGTGGCCAGGGGCCTTCGGGGGCTAGCTATGCCACCAAATCTTGCATTGGGTCCTCTTACATGTCTGGAAGTGTGGTGTCAGGTGCAAACACATGTCATGTGGCTCCGGAAATGTGACCCCCTTCATGGAAGGCGCTGCCGCCGGCACTTGGAGAGAGGAAACGGTCGCGTCAGGTCGACACGAGGGGGATCCGGTGGTGGGTTGGGCCCAGTCGGGGGCCTTCGGGGGTAGCAATGCCACCAAAACTTGCATTGTGTCTTAATATATGTATACAAGTGTGATTAAGTGTTGAAATAGCCAACGGAGCAACGGGCAGCACACTTCCTTCACAAAACCGGACACGTTCTCTCTCGATAATCAGATACTACCTTGGAGATGGTGTAGTTTACAAGTGGCCTCCTGTGAGGCTTCTACGAAACATGCTCAAACTTTTACCACACCCTACAAGGGCCATATGACTACACCATGCCAGGTCCCGAGGATTTTTGGCATCGTATGATTTCCCATGGATTTTAACGGCTAGATCTGGCATGCCCCGAGTTACATTCACCCTGCGGTGGTGGGGCCTCCCCCTCCTTTGGTTGCAATAGGCCTACACATACCACAAAGACATCATATGTGATTTAACAAACCACTTCTGGACATCATTTCAGGTGGTCGCCAAGCAGATCTGCAATTTCTCGCATTGAAACCCTACGGATGCAATAAATGTCTCAAATATTGCAGGTGGCCCAGAAAAATGCCATGTCCTGGCACGTGTCATGCAATGGCCCCCTTTGAGAGCACGAGAAGTTTCAAGGTCAACGAAGCAACTGGCATCACACCTTCTTCACAAACTAAACACGTTCTCTCTCGATAGCCAGATACTACCTCGGAGATGGAGCAGTTTACAAGCGACCTCCGGACAGGCTTCTGCGAAACAGGCTCAAACTTTCACCACACTCCACAAGGGCCATATGATGACACCGTGCCAGGTCCCGAGGATTTTCAACATCGTATGATTTTTGTTTGATTTTAACGGTTGGATCCGGCACGCCGGTGATGTACATTTGCGTCCCGGTGGTGGGGCATGCCCCTCCTTGGGTTGCACTAGTCCTACACACACCGCAAAGACATCATATATGATTTGATGAACCACTTCTGGACATCATTTCAGGTGGCCGCCGTGCAGATCGGCAATTTTCCGCATTGAAACCCTACGAATGCAGTAAATGTCTCAAATATTGCAAGTGGGCCCGAAAAATGCCATGTACTGTCACGTGTCATGCAATGGCCCCCTTTGAGAGCACGAGAAGTTTTAAGGTCAACAGAGCAACGGGTAACACACTTCCAACCGGGCACGTTCTCTCTGAGATGGTGCAGTTTACAAGCGACCTCAGGTTAGGTTTCTGCGAAATGCGCTAAAACTTCCACCACACCCTACAAGGGCCATATGACGACACCGTGCCAGGTCCCGAGGATTTCCGGCATCGTATGGTTTGCCGTGGATTTTAACGGCTAGATCCGGCATGTCGCCGACGTACAT
>NC_041386.1:621563512-621576730 GCF_002162155.2 Triticum dicoccoides
GCCTGCTCCTCCTTTGGTTGGACGGTACCTACACATTCTCCCCCGGTGGTGGGGCCTGTAGCTGCGCGACACACGGGACGATGTCGGCGCAGACGGGGGCACCCCTGCCGCCCTCCGCCAAGATCCCCTGCAGGCCAGCACCTCCGGCCCGCCCCCATGAGCAGCGGGCAGAGCCACCAGATCGGAACAACGGGTGCCCCAACCAGCCGAGACCCGTACCTGTATCAGCCATGAAGGAAGACGCCTCACCCGAGCCTGATGCAGACAAACCGCCGCCGGAGAGACTGTAGGCAAAATGAGTTTATCAATTTTTTAATTCTAAAAAAATCATTTTTTTTGGAAAAAACATGAAATTTGGCAGAATATTGGTTTGTGATTCGTAGAGGGTGTGGAAAAAGTTTGAAAAGATTTCATAAAAAACTCTAATAAATCTAGCAAAACAAATACATAAAGAAGCACACAAAAATGAAGACTTCCTATTGGGTGACCACCCGGTCACGCGGATCGGTGACGTGGATGGCTGGCCCCACGCTCCTCTGCACCTCCAAAAAGAAAAGAAGAAAAAGAAAACGCACGCACGCACGATACAAAATCAAATGAAATTTTGGGCCTTCCCGCGCCACTCAGCCCGCTTCCCTCCCACCCACCAAAATTAAAAAAAAGGAAAAGAAGCGAGAGAGAGCCCACCCAAGACCCAACAGAGCCGCACCACTCCCCACCTCGACCTCTCTCTCTCCCCGCGACCCTTCTCCGCCGCCGCCACCCACGCCGGTGATTCCTGCAGCTTCCGGCGATTCCGGCTGCTGCCGACGATGCCAAGCACACTCGCATGATCGCCTCCGTCCGCTCCGTCTTCCCTTCCGAGCAGATTCGTCGCTCGCGTCCTCTACCGGTCACCCGCGACCGTCCCCTAAGCTAGGGTTTCGGCCACCGCGTCGCCGGCGTGGCTCCGGCGGCTCAGGTACATCTCTCCGTCGAGATCCCTCGCAACCCACCCTCTCTTACTCACCTGTATCCTCACCCTCCCAGATCGAGCACGCCAATGTCGCCGTCGTTTCGCTTGCGCTGGAACAGCAAAGGGAAGGCCATGGACGACGCCGCTCCAGCCCTTCTCCGACGCCATCAAGGTCAGCCCCTCCCTCTCCTATTCGATCTGTTCCCCTACCCTTCCCTGATGTGCCTACCTTCCTCACCCACACGCAGCAGTAGCAGCAACTCGATGCAGGGACGAGGGAGAGGAGGAGTCCTGCTTCCCCGGCGTGCATCCTCTCTCTCGGAACGACACCCAACCTCAAGCGAGAGGTTTTCCTTCCCCTCCATGACTCCCTTGTCCTCCTCGATTTCCTAGGCTTGCTCTCAATTTGCTGCTGCTCTGCTCAGCTCTGCATTTTTTACTTATACACATGCTTGACTGAATTTTGAATGGGTGCTACTGCTGTCACACTCCACTGTTGGGTCCTCCTAGGCTTGGTGCAGATTTTAGATGCAGATTGCTAGGTGCAGATTTTAGATGTTCTTGTCACCACTGCTGCTAGTCACTGCTTGTCTGCTTGTGTTAATTTATATGTAATTGTGACGAGTTGAGATATTCTGGTAACTTTGATGTCTACCTAGTCGACTTATTAGATATGACGGAAGATGCAAGTGGAGATTTGCATCAAAAATTGCTTGTGAAGATATGATTGCTGATTTCAAAAGTAGGAAGAATAGAAGAGCATATCTCTAGTTGGCAGTAGTGCTAGTTGGTTATGTTTAGTTGTCTTTTGGTCATTTGGTGTGGTCTGTTCTTTTGGAACACCAAAATTTACCTATCCACAATGCTCAGGTATGTGTGAACCTGCTATATTGTGTTATTTATGATGATATAGTCGCCTAATTGTCCTTGGCTCCTTGCATATGTTCTACGTACAACTTAGCGGAGTTTTCAAATGCATATTGTGTGTTCTTATATAAAGTCAGCCCCCTCTTGAGATTTGGTCACGCTCCGCCACTGCTCCTAGCTAGCTAGCTCTCAGTTTGGATTGCCCTTGTTGGTTGCTGCAACCAGGCTAGGCGTATCTTGCATAATATCGATCGATTGAAACTTGTTTGCATATATTGCAAATTTGCATGACTAGTGAACTAGCCCTGTACGTATTTTTTTTATAGCACTGAAGTTTGTGTTTGTGCTAAATGGAACACCTGATGCACTTGTCTTGGTACTGCTTTTGTTGCTGTGACGGTGTGATGTTCAAACAGTTAATGCCACTCATCCATTGATGAACTAGAGTCCATCTTCGGTTTGAATTGACTCTGCTTTTAAGTATATTTTGCTTGCTACCCCAAAAATGTAGTAGAATTTAGCTTATGAATTGGTCTGGTTGGATTTCTCAAGTTATCTCAAGATGCTACAAAATAAATGGTTGTTGTCTCTGCCTTTGATGTTTGATTTGATTTGATTCGGTTTCCTCACGCCTCTCTGTTTGCTCTGTTCGTGCTGCTGCCGGAT
The DNA here is from genome assembly GCF_002162155.2 of Triticum dicoccoides. Lineage (NCBI taxonomy): Eukaryota > Viridiplantae > Streptophyta > Magnoliopsida > Poales > Poaceae > Triticum > Triticum dicoccoides. Next base: position 621,566,001 of record NC_041386.1, read on the forward strand.
CCAGGAAGGTCTTTGAGAACCTAAACGTTCTTTTTTTGATTGATAGATGCATGTGTGGGTGGCAGCAGATCAACCTCCTTCTCAACCCATGTGTAAGCCCAGCCCCTGAGATACTCACCTTCTCAAACCCAATTTTTTTTGTCTATCTTGTTCCTTGACAAACAAATTTTTTCAGGCCAAAACTTTTTGTTCCATTACTACCATCTTGCTGCTCTCGATATCCATGCCCTAATTCATACCTGATCCATTCTTAGATGCTAGTAAGTAAACATGACATGTGGTAGAAAACATATTAAGCCACCATTACGTGTGAATTACACCGGCTCATGTTAGCGTATGTAGTTTGGATGAAATTTTCTTTTTGGCAACAAATGCATCAACTGTGACAGAACCATTCATGATTAATTTTGTCCTGTGCAAAATGTAGTGCTATTTCTGTAGTTCGTCATATGTATATATGTGCTCTACAGTTTTAATTCTTCTTCTTGTGTTGCTGCACTTGGTCTAGAGATACAACAACATTAGTTAGGTCCGGATGGATCAACACATACAACTAGCAGTGCTAGTAACAAAAAAAATAACCTTGTGATTGATTCTGTTGAGGCTAGCATTCTCTGTTTGTTTTGGAGCACAACCATGTACTGTACGTACTAAGCTAGCTCACGCACATGCATAGCTAGCTCGATTGATTTCTGTAGATACTAGCACCAGCACGCCTATGTCTCCTATACTAGCTTGTTTAATTTCTGTACTAGCTCAACAACACTAGCTCTGACTTGTTCGTTTGATTCGGAGCAGCAGGCATCCTCCGTGGATGATGACGACAACCAGGGCATCCACCGCCACGACGACACCCCGCACATGGTCCAACTCGGCTACAACCTCCTCTACCGCGCGACTGCGGCCGCGATCGTGTTCGGCATCGACTACAACCTCCTCTCCAGTGAGTCAATCTCCTACCTCTAGCTCCCTCTCTTGTGCTGCTATAGCAGTACCTTGCTCTGTTCCATGCGCATGGGTGATTTTGTTTGTGCTTGTCGTGCTTGTGCCATGAGAAAGATCATTCCTATTTACAGTGATGATGATTCAGATTAGCACACTTGTTAAATTCTGCTCTTGTACTACCTCATTTGTGGTTGTTGGTTACTGCAGCTAGGTTTTGTTAGCTGTTGGTGTTTAATCTAGCTAGCTAGTAGTGTTGGCAGCTAGCTAGTAGTGTTGGCAGCAAGCTACTCCTGTACTAGTAGTTCATCCATATGTGTAATTGATCCTTCCCAGTAATTGAATAATATGAAGAAATCGTATTGTATCAGCTATGCAGTGCGAACATCAGATCATTTACAATGAAAATCTTTGTTTGCCTCCCGGTAGAAGTATTTCTTGTAACATTTTGGTGATTTCCCTTTGGTAGATGCATTGTATATATTACATATTCATCCTTATGTGTAGGATCTTTGGTTCATTATACTGACTGCATGCCACCTCTGTCATCGCTGCCCCGTCTCCCGCACCATCGGCACCGCCCCTCCGCCTTCTCCTTTGATGCTGTAGTGGATTCTTAGAATGAAAATGTTGTGTACTTCAAAAATATTTTATGGTCTGTGTTTGCAAAACCATGGTCGTTGAATCATGTCTTATAATTGTATTGGAAATTGCTAGCCTTTTTGGCTAGTATTTTTTTAGTGGATTCTTAGAATGAAAATGTTGTGTACATCAAAAATATTTTATGGCCTGTGTTTGCAAATCCATGATTGTTGAATCATGTCTTATAATTGGATTGGAAATTGCTAGCCTTTTTGGCTAGTATTTTTTTTGGTTTTGGTTCGTAAGTATGCCTACGGTTAAACCGTCGGCATAGATATGCACAGGGCTACCCAGGGCCTGCCACGTGGCAGGGATATGCCTACAGCAAAGCCGTCGGCATAGGTGAAAATCTATGCCGACGGCTTTGCCGTAGGCATACCCTCCTGCCAGGAGTCACCGCAGGCCGCCACGTGGCAGAGATATGCCGACGGCAAAGCCGTCGGCATAGATTTTCACCTATGCCGACGGCTTTGCCGTAGGCATACCTCTGCCACGTGGCGGCCCGTGATTCGTTAGCGCTTTTGACGGCGCCGTCCGTTGCCGTCATGTGAAAATCACTGCCGACGGCTAAACTATGCCGACGGCTAGACGAAAGCCGTCGGCATAGGCCCCTATGCCGACGGCTAAACTATGCCGACGGTCTGACAAGACTACGCTGACGTAATCTACGCTGACGGGGCTATGCCGACGGCAGCCGTAGGCATAGATGTATGCCGACGGGAAATGGCCTATGCTGACGGCCCTGGGCCGTCGGCATAGGTGGCGAGTCCGGTAGTGGGATGGCCTCCTACTCTACGACCTTCTTCAACGGAAGGGCTGGACGCCATGCCGGCATGCTCCTCCTCGAAAAGCAATCAGGGTGGGCTTACCTGTGCGATGCCACAGGAGCCATTGCCACATGCCGCCATTTGATAGATGGGGATAAGATCCTCGCCGGAAAAGAGATCGTTATAGATGACTGTGCTATCTCCGTCGGGGTTCGGATTTTCCCCAAGATGATTTCTTCGGTGTCAACGTCCAGGATGATTTTGTCGCCGCCTTCGGGTTCCCGTTTCCAATGCTTGGCGGAGGAGCAGAGATATGATGTTCATGAGGTTACGGAGGAGGTGGCGCGCGTGTCCTTAGACAACGATGATGATAGATTGTGGACGAAGGTGTCTCGCAAGAAGGTCAAAGGGGGAGCTCATTAAGTAGTTTCGGGACCGGCATCACGTGTTTGGGAGCGCGCAGTCTTCTCGTTGCCAAAGGCTCCATCCCAGGCATCGAGGGGAGCTCACTCAGAAGGGTTGATGGTCCAAGACCGCGGTCAACGTCACCTTTGGCTTTCACGGTGGCCCAACTTCAAGCACGGACGAGGTTTGGTCCTCCTCACCGTCAGTTGGGCTGCCAGCGCCGTGAACGGACCCAACGCAGGCCATGGAGCAGTGCTAGAGCTAGACGGAGATGCGACCCTATGATTCAGGAAGAGGAGGACGGAGAGCTGCATTAGACAACTAGAGTATCATCCTTTGGGGACGGTATTGGTCAAGATCTGATCTGCATCCAGTGATAAGAAACTAGTTATGAAATTCAATTGTGTCGTGGTTAATTTGTCTGTGTGCCAAGAGACCCAAATGATTTTGTTCTATATGTTATTTTCATGTAATATATAATTGTATGTAAATTCCATAATTTTCTGTTTTTGGATATATTGTTCTTTAGTTAGGATACTTGCCATTCCCGAGCGGCGGCACGCCCTGCTTGTTGATATGTTATGTATTGATACATTGCCCTTGTATTCTCCGATAAATATGAGCTTAAGTCAAAAAGCTTGGCACAAGCATACGATATTATTGAATCATCGGTTCGTGGACATTATTGAATCATCAGTTTGTAGATGCTGGGATATATATATGGGAGCAGAACTGTGTCTACCATAGCTTGCCACAGAACTAGTTAAGATTCGCTAAACTTTTAACGGTTTAAAAGTTATCAAAAAATATGAAATAAATATGGGAGCATCTCTCTAATGTAATAATATGATCCAACGGAGGGATTATCAAAATATGCATCTATGTGTCCTCGGCAAAAATAATAAGCATTTCAGCTCACTGCGACATAAATATATACTGAACTATTTGTTCTTTTTGTCCAGGACACATACAGTTGTATTTTTCTAATCCCTTCGTTGGATCTTGTTATATTATAGGTGTGTTGATTCAGTATTTTTTTTCAGAATTTTTGAGAACTTTTGCACCGTTGAAACCCTTAACTAGTTCTATGGCAAGCACTTGTAGAAGATCCTACCTGTATATATATATATATATATATATATATATATATATATATATATATACTAATAAAGCACGGAGTGATTCTGGTTGTACGTCGTCGGCGTTTTTGCGAAAAAGCCCCTCTGTTTCTCTGAAATTAACCCGCAGTCCCTGTTTTAGTAAGTCTGTATATATAACGTTACATTTTGCAGAAAACCCCCTGTATTCATTAGATTTGCATTCGCTATCCTCGTAGTCTTATCCATTTCGATGGCGATGGCGATGGCGATGGCGACGGCGACGGCGACGGGTTTCTCTGGCGACGGCGGCGGCGACGGGTTGAGGGCTGCGGGGATGCCGCGGCGAGGAGGGGCAGATGCTGCGGAGGCGACACAGTGAGGTGGGGCAGTGGCGGTTGTGCGGCAAGGCAGGGCAGGTCCGGCCGAGACGGCGCGCGGCGAGGCGGGGGAGTGGCGTCGCGGGGGAGGATGGAGGACGCCAGAGTAGAGGACGACAGCTCCCGCCGTCGCTGCTGTCCGCGCACACCCGCGTGCTCGCCTCCGTCCGCGCCCACGCCAGAGCGCTGCTTTCTGTGCACGCCCGCGTGCTCGCCCTTCAGCTTGCCTCTGCCCGCACCCCACCACACGCGCGCCGACCAGCCCAGCCACCGGGAACGCCCCCTTCCTCCTACCCCCGATCTAGATTTCCCAAAACGCCTCCCCAGACACCCGTAGGGCGCCCCGTCGATCCAGCTTCGGCTCCACAGCTGGCCAGCGCCGCACTACTGCCAAGGACGGTGCGGACACGCCGGCGGCGAGCACTTACCAGGTGACCAACACCTCCTTCTCTCTTCCTCTCAGCCTGCTGCTCACTCTGTAAATACGCACTCGATGTGTCTGTGTTCAGAATTTCGGATTGGGCTGTGTACTTGCTCTTGCAACTTTTACTTGGGGAATTCTGAAATTCCACTCGCACGTGTGCTGGAATCGAGTCACTAAATGTCGTGACTTTGTACAGGCGCCAAGGGGAGTTCTGGTACCTTAGGATTTGTGGCAATTTCTTTGCGAGTTGCTAACCAGACTTGGCGAATTGGGGGCTTTATTCATGTGTTTGTTCGAGCTGGCCTGGTTGTGCCGGTTCTGCCTGAACAATTAAATATTTGAATGAACCATGCATATCTGTTCGTAATCGTTTTGCTCATGTCGGTATTTCTTGAATCAATTTCGTCCGCGCAAGTTCATGTGTTTGGGTGTTTTGATGCTAATCATGTGTACAATTGTTTGAAAATTCCTGTGACTGATCGTTGTGGATTGGTATTGGTTTAAGCCTACAGCTATTACTGGTATTTCTCAATGTGCAAGCTGAAATCACATTGTGAAGTGGTCAAGCGCCCTCTTGCCGGTGGACTGCTGGTCATCAATGCAGCACGTCGGGCTCCCGCAGCCACAACAGAGCGGGAACTTGCAGCAGCATCTACGACACCCTCTCCACGAGCTGAAGGTAGGTCAGGTCATAGATGAGGACCCGGCGACGACCACCGAGGTATGCCCTCCTCTCCTTGCCCTTCAGGCTGTTATGAACAAGGCCACATGATCTTCAGTCTTCCACAAGTATGTTTTGCTTCATGTTCTGTCTGATCAGGTTTTGACAACAGGCTCATCTGCCTCGGATCCGTCTCCCTGTTGTTCCTGTGCTTCTCCCTCTATAGACACACATTGTCGAGCCGGTGATTGGAGAAGGATGGGGAGGCGATGGATATGGATACGGAGTCAGTGGATGAAGATGATGTCATGGCTGGGCTGATTTCTATTCATCGTGTACCGCCACCTGCTCGCGTTTCTGTCTCTCGCCTAGAACCATCAGCTAGAGGACATGTATTGTGCTGCTACCGGGGCCTTGACCTCATATTTATCGGGCATCTAATTTGTTGCAATTTGTCTCAACTAAACCCCACATCTCACATCTGTCTTTAGGTTTGCCCCCGTACTCCAACTGCAAGTGAGCAGCTTACTTGTGCAGAAGAAAAAGAAAGAGAAACCATCTCCCAAGGGACACTCCTAGTTCAAGATGAGCATGAAGCTGATATACTAAACTACCATCTCAAGATACTCCCTCTGTTAACATACTGAATGTTGTTAATGATAAGGCAGTAATTGAAGTTCCTCCTTGACGAACTAGCAAGATAGTAGCACAGTTTCTCCAGTGTAATCAAGCCCAACAACGGCTGATGCACAAAAGGATGAGTTTGTCTTGAACTTGTTATATACCACTGATTTATCATCATGTTTTTCATGTTGATTTTTTTATCAAAGTACTTCTATTTTTTCATTCCAAATTATCACTGGACAGATTCTGTAGGCTTAACAAGGATTATTATGATAAGCTTTTATGGATTATATACACTGTAGAGGTTATTCCAAATGATTTACACGGAAGAAATTCATAGAACAACAGTCCAATTTAAAGGCAATGTGTAGTGCAAAGGAAACTTAAAATGCATCATTGCCCTGTTCTTTTATATATGTGTCTGGACTCTACTCAAGCAGCCAATCCTGACGAGTTATCGACACGGCAATAGATGTACTCATGTACGCGGCCCCAGGGATGGTATTGCTCTCTCCAATGCCCAGACAGGCAAAGGGCATTTTAAGGTCAAGTACCTTTATTTAGGTCGTGGTCTGAGCATACACTGGATGATGCACCCTTACAAAAATCTGGTTACTCTTCCACTTTCAGATTCATTAGCAAACTGTTCATGAAAATATGGATATTATATATGTAAAGATACACTTTTTACTTGACAAACGAAATCATATAGGTTCAGACTAAATTTCTGATGACCTTTTTCCATGATGCCCTGAATTTTGGCGATGAGAATGTCTGGTCATACTAATGTGTCGAGCAAAGAAAGTTACCTTTTAATGTTTAAGTGTATTTCCCCATAATAAAAACATGTTCATTCATGAGTTATTTCTTGATTTAGTGTTTCAAAATCTAAGTTCGCTGAGTAGCCAGAAATGATTGAAGCACTAGCTAGCTTCCATACTCACTACTCCAGTGGTATGTTTTTATGATGTTCGATTCATATTTATATTGATATGCTGAATTCATCCACCAGAACCTAAATATGACATGTCCCTAGATCTTTATTTGAACTGATTTCTTATATGAGTACATGTTACAATTACTTAATTATCTAGCTTCTAGCTACACTTCCATTACTATCTTTTGTAGGCAGCTAGAAAATGAACATCCACGATGATGAGATCATAGAAGAAATGAACCTGCTCATCTTGACGAGTAATCGGCACGGCAATAGCTATAACCGTGGCAGCGTCCCCCAGGTAGGATATTGCTCTCTCCAACGCCCATAGTGATGAAGGTGCATTTTAACACCAAGTAGTTTTATTCACATCCTGGTTAATCAATACAGTAACATTCAATCATGTAAAGTTCTAGGAAATTGGGTTGACAGCTTTGTTTAACACTTAAATTGTTTAGTCTGATAAAATCACGCCTCACGCACAAGTTAACTCTTTTGCCTCTTGAATTTATAATCCTGTCAGTCTGTTTCAGGTGAAGTGGTGCTTGCTTTATTGCTGGGAATAATTAAGCTTATTGCATCTACAAGTGGGACAACATACAAGTTTATGCTTAAACTTGACCATTTTGTTTGTATTTTTCCTTCCGTTGCAATGCACGGGCATTTTTGCTATAATAATAGAGAGCTATTGCTTCTTACCACCATAATTTCGTCCGTTTTCGGTCCATCCGTCGTCCGTCCACTTATTATTTTCTATATCCGAGATGGTACTAATCTATCTGAGCCACTTTCGTCCGTACGTAAACAAAAGCTTCATTTGTTTGTTCCCTGCCGTGCAGGATGTGTATTAGGCCTGCCCTACACTCTTTTGGGCCTCAGCCACGGCCAATCTAGCACTCTTCCAATCTCAAAAATACTAACACGTCAAGCTTCACCAAGGCCCAAGTGGGCTCCTAATCAGCCTTTTCATGTTAATTTATTCATTAAAAAGATAGTCCCACATCGCTTTGTAACAATAAATCCCACCAGTTTAAATATGTGAGCAAGTTGCCTAAGAACAAGCCTTCTTGGGAGTTAAATAATTGGAGGATGAGGCATGGATCTGTTGGAAAAACAAGAGAGGGACGAGCTTTGGCAGTGAGCAACATAACATTCAGGAACAGGATTTCTTGGGAAATTAATAAGTGTGAAGGGGAAGAGGCGCATGCATCTGACAGAGAAAAGAAAGAGCAAGCTTTCTTGCAATGGAAGGAGTAAGGAAGGACATGCAAGATTATACATGAAGTTAAAGGACAGTGCCACTGATCGTGCCACCTCACCTATATACCAAGAGGTTTGGGTAATTCATTCATCTTTAATCTAATTGGTACTTCAATAAAGTACAAAATAGTCCAATACTCTCTCCATGAACCAACACCCCAGTTCCTACATTTTTTTAACGGCTTACGGATTGACACTAATCATGTGCCCGTTTTCCATGCCGAAGTCACATGTAAGAAGGCCTCAAGTCCCTCTACTGAAATCTAAGCTCAATCACAGGTTTTCCCTTTCCTTCAAGTTGTCATCTTATTTCAGGATTGGCATCACTAATAATGAGGAGGGTTTTTTCCATTCAATCAAATTATAATGCCGGCCGGGGAGGTCCTCCATGAGCGCTACTGAGCCGACATCGACTACTGCGACAAGAACGGGGTGAGATGATACAACCACCTTGTAAAAAGTGCAGTTACTAAATTATTTATGCCAACAAAAACACTGCAGCTGTTAAGCAAGACAGGAAAAGGTTATCTGCATCCTTCAGCGCAATTGGTTACTGCAAGAAGTGCAGTGTTTGTTTGATGAGATAGAAATCTGAAATTACATATGGTTCTGCAGATGCAGTAGCAACTTATATTTCAGTTGTGCATATGATAGCATGATCAACTCCCCCACCCCAAGCTGATTTGATTCTATTTGGATCAATGGACTCACAAAAAGGGCATCTTCTAAAATTGTTACGATGCAACCATTTTTTCAGCTGGGCTTTGCAGTTATCTCATTTTCTATCTTTTCTTGGTTAGTTCTGGTACCCTCCTTCAAAGACACCGGCTGAGAAGGCAGCATGGAAGTTTGCAGAGGAAAATGGATTGGATGTGGTTGTGGTCAATCCAGGGACTGTTTTGGCCCCGATGATTCCGCCAAGGATCAATGCTAGCATGGCCATGTTTCTTCGCTTAATCTTGACAATGCTCTGGTCATAGTTTAAGATATTTTTCATAATTTTCCAGATAAAGAAATTTCTATAGTACTACTCTTTAATCATTATTAGTCCCTCTAGAATGTTTGCTGATAGGATAGCAATAATATCATGAGTAGCAGACTGAAGCAGGGGAAATTCATGAACTTGTGCAAACTGAACACATTCTTTTCCCGATGAAACCTTCATATAACATCAAAATTCATAAGCTTAAGAATCAGAAAACGAATGAGCCATTGGGTTAAGGATTTGTTGTTTTTCCCGTTGCAACGCACGGGCATTTGTGCTAGTATATATATATATATATATATATATATATATATATATATATATATATATATATATATATATATATATATATATATATATATATATATATAACACGGTGGCGCTATTGTGTGCGTGCGCGTAGAATGCCTTAGCGTACGCTCCGGTCCTAATTAGGTGGGCGTGTCGCACCATAGGAGCCTCTCTGCCGCTAATTAGCTGAGGGTAAAACTCTTTGAAGAAAAAAGTAACATATTTAATTTGGTTACCATCTCTGGTCCGCGACGTTCCCATTGTAATGTCCTGATCATTGGCAGTAATAGGGATAGAGTAGCTGATAATGAATTACTACATGTGCTTTATGAAGCAATGAATTCCTCGGCTCGTACACTAGTAAAACCATGCTTATATGTAGTACTGTCCTTTGCTCTCATATTGGTAGTAGTAATGGTGAAAGAATAGACGGTAATGAATTACTAATGTGATTCAGGAAGCAATGAACCCCTCGGCTCGTACTCCTAGTAAAACCGTGCTTATATGTAGTAATGAATTACTACATGTGATTTGCTCTCGAATTGTTAGTAGTAAAAAGGATGGTAATGAAAGCAAATGTTTACCAACGAAAAAATTAGAGATGATTCCTGGCATCCGATAAACCTAGTAAAAAACATGCTGATAGTAGTAAAAATTACTACCTTGCTCTTTTCATTGTAAAGTACACTTGCAGGATAGAAAAAAAATAATGCGTGAGCAGTAATCCAATTAATATCGTTACTACTCCCTCCTTCCCAAAATATAAGGCACGGTTTGACTTTTCTGGTCTTCGTTGCACAACTTTGACTATATTTTTTATGTATTATATGTCTATAAAATTATTATACATACATATGAAATAAAATTGCTTTGCAAGACAAATACAGCGATGTCATTTATACATGTTCAATCCATATACTTTGATATATATTAGTGGTCAAAGTTGTGCATCAAAGACCGTAAAAAGTCAATCGTGCCTTATATTTTGGGAAGGAGGGAGTATCTTTTCATAGCTTATTACTACACGTCCTAATTAACTCCTATGTGACAGATGGCGAAGCTACATGTGCGGCAGTAATCAGATTAACTTGGTTACTATATTCTCTGTTGATTTTACTACCATGCACAGGAAGAAAAGGTGGTTATTCCGAGCAAACGCATGCATAGTAATCATTTTCCTATCATTACGATGCTTTCAAAGATTTTAGCAATTAGGCGGAGGGCCGCAGCGCTAACTTCCCGGCAGCAATGCGTGCAGCCTGACCAGCGCGCAGGATAAATGACTATACGCTCAGGCTCACTTTAGCGTGCCTAT
>NC_041386.1:621576888-621650276 GCF_002162155.2 Triticum dicoccoides
AATATCGGAGAATATTCGAAAAGTGTCCCATATCTTTGCCAAGATATTAATCGGCCTTATGAATTGACTTTGTTAAGCATTGTTATGTTGGCAATGATGTTTTTTTTTCACTTAGTAGTAGTGTCAAGAACTATGTCATATATCAATGTTCCTGAAAGTGCATTAAGACCGTCATTGCAGTCACATACCAGCTGCGTGCTCTTCTGGTCGTCACGTATACCGGACAGGCCGTAGGCTGGCTGTTAGCGAGCCTCGTCGAAAGAAGAAAATACATGATCAGGAACATCAAAATACAATTGCTTAATTCGGTGAAAAAAATTGCATGTTGACCATTTAGTTATATGTTAGGCAAACAACATACTCACTAAGAAGCACACAACTCATCGTCATCATCCTAGTATCATCCTATTACTAAGTAGCAACAAATGACATTTGATCCGGAACAGAGCAGCTCTGATGGGTTACTCTGGCTTCGCCATGTCGTCTTTGCCGTTCTCGCCCTTGTGGGCATGCCCGTCGATCTGGACAATGGACAGCGGCACCTCGTCGGCGTTCACATCATGCTGCTACACCACTACCACCGACGACGCCACACCATGCCCCACCAGCACGAAGTCCCGGCTCTTGCCCTCCTCGATCACGTTTTTGTCCACCACACGCTCCTCAAACAGCACCGTGTCACCCAATCTCTGCCGGAGCGACACAACCGTAGCCTCATCGAGATCACGCGAACATGCGCCGGTCTAAAAAAAATAGAAATTAATAACAGAGCTGCTAAATCTCAGTCGACCGAGACTTTACAAAGTGTCAGTTGACAAATCAGCTATTCGATGCTTTGCTCGCTAGAAGCACGAACCAGGGTTGGTATTTGGGCGGGCGAAGATGGTCGCCGTGGTCTATGCCTCCACTCGCCGGGTAAGACACTGACTGTGTAACCCGGCGACGCGGTGGCGGTGACCTTCATGGGACCCCTAATGGCGACGGTCTCCCATGATCTTCTTTTCCTCGATGTCTGTGGTGGCCATGGACGTACCGGCCTCTGGCTTCTTTCCCCACATGCATGACTAGTTGCCGCCACTGCTCGCAGCGGATTAGCCGCGAGACAACGTTGTCCAGCCTGGACGGGTGAGGAGGGGGTGACAACGACGATGGTGGTGGCACTGGATCCAAATGGTTTGCCGGCAAGCCAACCTGTATCAGGTTGGCTCGCCGAGCAACCCAGACACCTGCAATGCCGAAGAACTTCTTCTTCTGTTCGCTGGAGGCCATGGCGGATGTTGTACAAGGAGGAGATGGGGAAAGCGGAGGTGAGGTGTGGTTCTTGCCCGACACATTGGTAGTTTTATATATGGGGCGGATGCAAGGACCCAGTCGAAGAGGTGTTTAATGCCGGTCAGCGCAGGAATAAACGTGTGATGCTCCGGGCGTCGGAGTAGATTCCTCGGCACTCGCACTGGTTTAATAGAGGTAGGCGGGCATACGGAATCCGTTTCAATGCCGAGAGAATGCGTTTGCAGCGGGCCGAGAGCCGCTTCAATGGGGGCTCTAGTGAGCGGTCGTGTTCGCTCTGCTCATGAATGCGGACACGGGCGAGAAAAGCGTGTGGGCGTAGGAGATGGGTGTTTGGTGGGCCAAATTAGTCAAACACGCGCGTGGTAGTGGTCCGGACGCCCGCAAACCCCATAGTTTGTCTTTGGTTTGCGAGAAAAAATGCGTCCAGACTACCGCATCAAAAGATGCAGGACCGCGTTTGAAGGCAAAACACTTCCGGACTGCGTGATCCAGAGGCAAAAGACGTCCGGACTGCGTGATCTGGACGGACGCAGAAGGTTTGAGTATCGGTGTAGATTCACTAACAAACAAATGTTCCATATGTTGTGTGCTCTTCTGGATGTTATAGTTGAACTGTGCCCATCAAGGAGAGTTTTTTTCAATTCAGCATGTAGTGGTAGTTGCAAAGAACTCCCCCTGTTTCTTTTCTTGTTGCTGAAGCTGTGGGCAGAGTTTCATACAAATGGTAGTCAAGTCAGAATGGTGGGAACAGATAAAGATCCTCCCTCCTATGTGGCTGTTTCAGCGAACCGGGCCGCCATCTGTGATGTGCGTAGCTAGGTCAAGGCTTCCGATCTTATTCAAAAACAAAAACAAAAGGTCAAGGCTTCTGATGACTTGCTTTGTCTGCTACCTTGTCGATTGGATGTACCCATGCAAGCTTTGCCCGGTTGGATGGATGAACGAGTAACTGCTGTCTTGTTGTTGATCGATTTGCGTCTATACGAGTAAATTGCAGAAAACCACTATTTTGAGGGCTAGGTTTGCAAAAAACACTAGAATACATTTTTTTTGCAAAGAACACCACGTCTACGGTAATCTTTTTGCAAAAAACATTGATCGGCGGATCAGGCTCAGTTAAGTGAGTTTATGATAGGTGGGGTCCATTTTTTGCTTACGTGGCATAACAGTTTAGGTTTAATGCGAAAAGCCCCCCAACTTTTCTCCCTTTCCCAGGCCCATATCGACCCCGACCACGGCCGTCATTCACGACACGGTCCTCTGCAGAACATGAGCTCGAGAAACGCACCGCAGCCGTTGAGGAAGGAGGTCCTGAGGGCGGCCGGGCGGAAGCTAGTGGAGGCAGTCGGCGTCGCGAGCATGAGGCTCGTTGGTGGGCCCCTAATCTACATCGATTTGTGGCATAGCAGAGGACCAGATGGAGAGAGGAACCCTAGAGTTGCAGACCCTAGGATTTCAGAACCTACAAACCATCAATGGATGAAGCAAAAGAGAGAACGTCAAGAGGAAGCGTACCTGGAGCTCCTGTGGCCGGAGAAGGGATTATTGGGGCTCAGGGTCGCCGCCTCGCCGGAGACTGGCGGCGCGGCTCGGTCAGCGGCTTGGGTCGATTTCAAGGTTTGTTTGGTGGGTGCTTGCGGCGCGCAGCTCCTCGGCGAGCACGGCGTGGAGCCTGTCTCGGCAGTAGGCGGCGACCTGGGCACAGCTCGGTGTAGTCAGCGCGTAGGGCTACAGCGGGAGGACGACGACCAGAGCAACGGCGTTCTGCACCCACCGACGACGGACAAATCGGACAGTGCACCGCTAATCTGCTGCAGAACGACAACCGGGGGCTAATTGCGTTTTTCATTTCTAATTTAGGAGTGTCTGCGTAAATTTCTAGAGTCTAGTTTGTAATTTTAGATTAAAATTCACCTGGCACAAAAAGTCACGCCACGTAGGCAAAAATAGACCCCACCTGTCATAAACTCATAAACTCACTAAACTGAGCCTGATCCGCCGATCAGTATTTTTTTGCAAAAATATTACCATAGACGTGTTGTTTTTTATAAAAGAAATGTATTATAGTGCTTTCTGGAAATCTAATCTCTAAAGTGGTGGTTTTCTACAATTTACTCCGTCTATATAGTACGTATATACATACTACAATCTTGAGAACGAAAAAGAAGCTACTGTAATATCCTGGCGAACATGTACACTTGACTCTTGGCGAGATCACCGGAGCGCGGGCCGCCTCCGTCTGAACCGGCGGGCGGTGGCGAGCAGACCGACCCCGACGCACACTGCCCAGGCGCCCATCACCAGCGCCCATCGCATCGTTTCCGCCTCCACCTCCTCCTCGTGCTCCTTGAACTCGTCGACGATGGCGCCGACCATCTCCCACTCGTCTCCGCACGCCCCGCACTCGCACGGCGCGTCCTCTTCCTCCGGTATCCCCTCGAGCCGCGTGGCGCACCCAATCCTCCTCGCCGGCGACGCCCTGGCCCTGGCTCTCACGAGCACGCCGCCCACCGCGAGGACCAGCACCTCCGCCACGGGCGAGCGCGAGGCGACCGGGCGGCGGCACTCGACGCGCCACCCGCCGTTGCGCCACGCGAAGGCGCCCTCCGCGGCGAGCTCCTCGTTCCCGGCGGCGTACACTTCGAACCGCGCGCCCTCGGCGGCCGAGACGCGGTCCGCGTTCGCGTACGCCGGCGCGTCGTCCTTGCCGTCGGCGCCGCGGACGCGCAGGAGGGTGACCTCGGCGGGGCACGCCGGCGGGAGCGCGCGGCCGGCCAGCTCCAGCGCCGCGCCGCCGATGGCCGGGCGGTACACGAGCGTGAGCTCCGCGGGCGGCGCCGATGTAGATGACGAGGAGAGGCGGAGGTAGAACGCCCGCACCTCGAGCCGCCGCCGGGCTCCGAGCGGGCGGAGGCCGTCCACCGTGCCTCTGCACATTGCCGCCAAGCGCGACGTAGGTACGTATGATTTGTTTCCGTGGGTCTCGGGGTTGGCTGGTTGCTGCGTGATCTCTCGGGTGGATCGGGTTTGGGTGGGTTGGCGCCGCTGGGAAGGGATGTAGTGGTAGTAAAGCGCGGCGGGAGATGTGGGGTGTGATCGGTGGGCGAGGGCTCGTGGTTTTTGGTGGAAACGGGGGGTGCGGACGCGGCTCACGACAGGAGCCTCTGCTTGCTTCGCAGCTGGCAAAGTTGATGCGGGCATCAGTCCAGTCACTACGTCACCAGAGTAGGGCAGAGTCTGGTTCCCTGAGCTTTTTATTTATTTTGCGAAATGAGATCATTTTAGTTTGGGATGAATTTTTTGCAAGCACACAAACCATTTGCCACAATTTTTTTCCATTTTTATTTCTTTTGCTATTTTTCTTGATTTTAATGTCATCCAAGAGCATTTGAACTTGGGAGCAGATAGTCTCTGCATCTTGTTTTTGAAGTCGTCTCTTTCCCTATCTTGAGGGCACAAATGGGTTTTTTTTAACAGAGAAAGGCGCACAAAGCGCCAACATTTTTTATTCAGCTCAATAACATCTTACAATGTGAAGTACATAGCCCTGAAAATTGATATTGGAAAGGAAGGAAACTACATGGCATGTCCTATTTGAATGAGCTGAAGCAAAGCAACTAATGTCAGGTTCTATAGAACATCTAAGAACCTGATGAGCCACATTGTGAGCTATGCCATTGATCTCTCTTGATATATGAAACACCTGTGCTTGGAGATCTTTAGTAAGAGAGAAAATTCAGCAAGATATTTTCTGATGGGCCAAGGGGTAGAATCAGCCAAAACACTTCTTTCTGCTGCCGCTTTTGCCAAGGAGAGACAATCGGTGAGGAAAGTAGGCCTATTAATGTGAAGCCTGTGAGCAATTTGAGCTGCAAGAAGAAAAGCAAGGGCTTCAGCTTGAAGAGGCTTGCTTGTGTTTTGAGTGGAAGCTTGAATTTGCACATTGACCTCAGCTTGCTCCTGCAAAAAACAGAGAAACTCTCCAACTCCAGTAGTTGTTGTTCCACGTAGAAGTCCTGTAATCTTCGAACAATTGAAAGCGGCATCAGAATAAATTTTAGCTCCTGAAATCAGAAGATCTGTCCTAACAGTGCAGCCCTGTTGAGGTAAGGTACTTATATTATGAGAGGTAAGAAGATGATCAGTTTGCTTACCATCATGGACTGAATTCTGTAAGTAATTATCGTGTTCAGCCAAAGCTGAAGCAACAATGTGTACTTGATGAGGAAGAGAAATTTTTATAGCAAATAAGCAATCATTTCTAGATTTCCATATGCACCAATGGAAATTGAAAATGTTAGATATAGATGCATAGGGGTGATTCATATTGAGCAGAGCATGAAGAACACTTTGCATAGAAAGATGATTCTCAGTTAGAAGATCACTTCTGAGGTACCAAGGATGAGCAAACCAAGATGCTCTCGCAAAAGTGCAACGAAAAAAGAGATGCATGTCATCCTCTTCAAGATCACAACGACAACATTGTTTAGAAATATGAGACGAAAATCGACTAGCTCTCAAACCTGTTGGAAGAGCTTTCCGAAGTAACCTCCAGGCAAAAGTTTGAACTCTTGGTGCCATCATTTTTTGCTTCCAAACCTGCTTAAGAAGCTGTTTAACCTATAGGGAGACCTGCTGTAACGCCCTCGATGCGGCTATATCTCCCACGTGTCGAAACACGACTTAGAGGCATAACCACATTGAAAGCAATGTCGCAAGTGAGGTAATCTTCACACAACCCATGTAATACATAAGGGAAAGAGATACATAGTTGGCTTACAATCGCCACTTCACACAATTACATGAATAAAGCATTACATCATCCAGATACAATCAAGGTCCGACTACGGAACAAAAATAAAAGAAGAACCCCAAATGCGACAAAGGTCCCCGATCGACCCCAACTGGGCTCCACTACTGATCAACTAGAACGAAACAACACAAAGGGCAAGATCTTCATCGAGCTCCTCCTTGAGCTTGGTTGCGTCACCTGTTCGGTAACATAGGCACCTGCAAACTGGTTTTGGAAGTATCTATGAGCCACGGGGACTCAGCAATCTCGCACCCGCGAGATCAAGACTATTTAAGCTTATAGGAAGGATGGAGTAATGAGGTGGAGCTGCAGCAAGCGACTAGCATATATGGTGGCTAACATACGCAAATGAGAGCGAGAAGAGAAGGCAAAGCACGGTCGATAAAAGTATGATCAAGAAGTGATCCTATAGCAACCTACGTCAAGCATAACTCCAACACCGTGTTCACTTCCCGGACTTCGCCGGAAAGAGACCATCACGGTTACACACACGGTTGATGCATTTTAATTAAGGTCAACTTCGGGTTTTCTACAACCGGACGTTAACAAATTCCCATCTGCCCATAACCGCGGGCACGACTTTCGAAAGTTCAAATCCCTGCAGGGGTGTCCGAACTTAGCCCATGACAAGCTCTCACGGTCAACGAAGAAATAGATCTCCTCCCAAGACGTTCCGATCAGACTCGGTATCTCGGTAACTCAAGACACTTCGACAGGTTAAAACAAGAACAGCAACACCGCCCGAATGTGCCGACAAATCCTGATAGGAGCTGCACATATCTCTTTCTCAGGGCACACTCAGATTGTCCTAGGTACGGGTAGGCCAGCCCAGAGTTGCCCCTGGTGGCCACCGGTAGCTGACAGGTGGACCAACACTCAGAGGAGCACTGGCCCGGGGGGGGGGGTAAAATAAGATGACCTTTGAGTCTGCAGAACCCAAGGGAAAGAAAAGGCTAGGTGGCAAATGGTAAAACCAAGGTTGGGCATTGCTGGACAAGCTTTAATCAAGACGAAATATCAAGGGGTTCCCATTATAACCCAACCGCGTAAGGGACGCAACAATCCGGGAACATAACACCGATATGACGGAAACTAGGGCGGCAAGAGTGGAACAAAACACTAGGCGAGAGGCCGAGCCTTCCACCCTTTACCAAGTATATAGATGCATTAATTAAGTAAGATATATTGTGATATCCCAACAAGTAAATATGTCCCAACAAGGAACGACATCTCCATGTTCCAACCAGGAACAAACTTCAATCTTCACCTGCAACTAACAACGCTATAAGAGGGGCTGAGCAAAGCGGTAACATAGCCAATCAACGGTTTGCTAGGACATGATGGGTTAGAGGTTTGACATGGCAATTTGGGAGGCTGACAAGCAAATGGTAGGCGTCGTAGCATTGGCATAGCAAAGAGCGAGCAAACTAGCATAGCAAAGATAGTAGTGATATCGAGGGTATGATCATCTTGCCTGAAATCCCGCAAGGAAGAAGAACGAGTCCATGAAGAAGACAAACGGACGTAGTCGAACGAATCCTCACAACTCCGGAACGAAACCGAAGCTAACAAGAGAAGCAAACCGGAAAGAAGCAAACAACCATGGTAAACACACAAGCATAGTCAAGGCATGATGCACAATCAAGTATGATGCATGTCCGGTTTAATGAGGCATGGCATGGCAATGTGCACAAACAATCCTACAAATTAAATGGAGCTCAATATGCAACGAGTTGCATATTGACGAAACACCACGATAAGTTATTTAGTTTGATCCCGTTTATGTACCCAACAATATTAAATATTGTTAAGCATGGCAAGAGGGTGAAGCAAATGAAAACTACCTATCTAGTCAAGGTTAAATGAGGCCGGAAGCAACAAACAACAATTCCGGAGAATCCCCATATCATTTAGCAATTTAAAGCAAGCAACAATTTTAAACATTTTAAATGTTGTTATCATGAAGCGGATGACCTATGCAAGTTTATGCAATTATTATGAAAATGTTGACATGAGCATGATACGAGGCATTTGGTCACCATGGCAGAACGAAAAAGGTGCCACGGCGGTGAAACAGAAATGGTGCCACGGCAACATATCCGAAAATGATGCCACGACAACATATCGGTTCCGGTAGCTCATGGAGATACCGGTGCAAAGGAAGTGGGCGTGAGCGTGTCATGCAAGATGGTGGGGTGCCCCCGGATTCCGGGTTCCCACGGGATGGCAGCATGGAAAACGAGTGACAATTCGGACACGGTGCAAACATACGGTTCATCTCATACCTGCAAGGGCATCTCATCACGGTCGTCTCGGGTTATACCTTTGAAGCGAGCGTTTTCGGACGGAACGAGTTCGATGCGGTGTAGATGGGAGTAGGCGTTCACGGAGCGGTCGTCGTCGGAAGTAGTTGTACATGTCGGTGGTAGTAGTTGTACACGGCATCGGTAGTGGTACACCATTGGAGACGTACACGTTCCGTAGATGAACTTGGCGCTCGTGGTACACGGGTCTTCGGACGACGGTAGATGTACACGGCAATCGTAGTGGAACTTGGTGCATCCAAGCTCTTCGGCGTAGTGGTACACATTGCGTAGACGAACATGGGTGTCGTGGTACTTGGTGTTACTGTGGCCTCCAGGTACTTGCCGAAAACCACATCGGAGGTAGTCGTACAAATTTGAAGACGAACTTGGCGAAAATCCCGAAGATGGCCTTGGCGTTCCTGGTGAGACGACATGGTTCGGGGCGGTCTCGGTCTTGGTCCTGAACTTCAGGAGATCACCGGTCGAAGTGGGCGAGCAGAGACGCGTCCTCCACCCCACTCAAACGAAGTAGAGGCGGGGCAGGGGGCTTGCAGCGGAGGCTGGCGCTCGGGAGCCAAAGACGGCGGCCGGGACTGGCGGCAGAGGCAGGAGGCCAAAAGCGGCGCCGCGATCTCCGATGATGCAGCACGATGGAGAGGAGCGGGGACGGCTGGGGACGAGGCCGCAGGCAGCCAGCAGCGGCTCCGCTGGCCGACGGACGGGGCTCCAGGAGAGGTGGAGAAGGGCGGCGAGGGGCTCGGCGACGGGGACGCCTGATGCAGGAGGAGGAAGGGCGAGGCCTTGGGCGGAGGCGGAGGCGCGAGGAAGGAGAGGCCGGCGCGGTTGGAGAGCTCGGCAGCGGGGCCAGCAGCGGAAGCCGCGGGGGGGCCGAGGCCGGCGGAGGGGAAGAGGTGCTCGGGCCTGCAGCACGGGGAGCAACAGCGAGGCGCCCATGGCTGGCACCGGGCACGAGGAAGGAGGAGGACCAGAGGAAGGTGAGGAAGGAGACCGGATGATGCGGGCGAGCGGAGGCGGGGCGTCGTCGGGCGCACAGGCGAGGAGAAGGGCGAGGCTGCGCGTGGGGATCTCCCAGGCGATGCAGGCGAGCGGAGGGGATCGAGGACTGGGGCTGCGAGAGGATCGGGCGCAGGGCTCTCCCTGTCGATGCGTGCGTGTGCGTGCGAGAAGGAGGAGGAGGGATCGAGCGAAGGCGGCGGCCAGAGGGAGAGATGGGGATCGGGCTAGGGTTAACAGTGGTGTAGCTGGGCCTTAGAGGCAAACGGGCCGGTCTGGTTTGCTGAGCTCTCTTCTCCCTCTCTCTTCAAAACTCTTCCAAAAACAGAAAAGCAAAGAAAGAAAGGGAGAGAAAAGAAATGAGTGGACAAGAATTTGGGCATGGGGGTAATTTTCCCGGACTCGCATAAATGCGCTTGTTCCAAGAAAAATAGAAAGGCCATGATTGAAAGATTTAAATTCAAACTCATTTGAATTTAATTCAAATGGATTTGAACGGAAGTGAGGGTTTGGGAAGGGCCAAAAATGTTCGGATTTTTGGTGGAGCTCCGGAAAATGATGAAATAATTATTGGCAAGGTTGGAGACCAAACTTGAAGCAGAAAAGGAACGAAATTATTTTGCAAGTGTGTTTTGGTGATTTCCGAAATAAAGAAATATTTAATATAGCTCCCTAATATTGGAGGATATGTTATAAAGAGAAGTCACCATGTGAGTTCCCTCGGTTTAAATAGATCAAAAGATCTATGCAATTTATTTAGAAGAGTTTTAAAAATTAAATGGCATGATGGCATGATGCAATGCAAGAGATGACATGAAGAAATGCAACAAACAAAAATAAAACACACGACGAAACTCGGAATAGCTGGAAGTCTTCTGGAGCGTCGGTCTCGGGGCGTTACAACACTCCACCACTACAAGAGGATCTCGTCCCGAGATCTAGGATGGCACCGAAGAGAACGGAAGAGGAAGAGAGGAGGTAAAACTAAGTTGCTTCTTCGACAAAAGGGTGAAACCAAAGAACCTTGAGAGGTTGAAAAGTTGAAAGAAAGGACATAACAAAGTTGAACACAATTGAGA
This sequence comes from Triticum dicoccoides, assembly GCF_002162155.2. NCBI lineage: Eukaryota > Viridiplantae > Streptophyta > Magnoliopsida > Poales > Poaceae > Triticum > Triticum dicoccoides. Next base: position 621,587,394 of record NC_041386.1, read on the forward strand.
GCACTGCGGTAGAAAATAGAAACAAGGAACACCATGTGAACCTTGGAGGTTGAAAAGCTATGAATGACGAGTACAATGGACAAGAAGGAATTGAAATCACTCTGGTTGAAACGAGATAAACAAGGAACAAGGAAGATCAAAATCGGACAGCACTCCGGTTGAAAAGAGACGCATGACTTGATAAGATGAAAAGAACTTGAAAAGAGGATGCACCACTCCGGTTAAATGGATAAGCACGAAAAGAACACGATCCTCACAATTCGCGATGATGAGTGAAGAGAGCAACATCACAATGCCTTCGGAAGAAAGAATAGAAGATAGATCATTTGAATAACCGAATGGAGAAGAAAATGCCAACTTCTGCCACAAATGAGTTTGGAAAGCATCCTTGCAAAGAAGAATTGAACGGAGTTGTTGGAAAATCAACAACGAAAAGCACAAGCTTGTAGTGGGCTTATGGAAAACATCTCAAAATTATGAGGTGACAACCGGCCACTAACGGAAACAATTGCTTGCTTGAGATCAACGAAGAGATGAAAACTGCTTTTGCCGAGAGGATAGGAGAAAACTTGGATCATTGATAAGCACCACAATACAACATTCCTTAGGGAAGGCTTTAGGTGAAATATGACACAAGATAACTCCAACGAAGAGATATGGATTTAAAATACCTCATTTTTGACAACATGTGAATCATGAAACATGAATGGAAATTGTCAAGAATGATATAACACCATCTCAAAAGATAAGGTAGAAAGAATAGCACTCCGGATTACAAGAAGAAGACTGCTTGAGCTCCTTAAAAGAATCTCAATGAAAACTTCGAGAAGGAAATAAATCCTTGATGAACCATCATGTAGAACCTCCATGAAGAACTCCGGTAACAAAAAGATGATCCAATGGAAGGAAAAAGAAGTTGAAAACACAAGGTGAAACCTTGTAATGATTTAGATGAATCTCCGCAACGAGATAAAGAGAAAACTTGGCACTCCGGTAAAGTAAGATGAACAAATGGAAACAAGAATTTGATGAGCCTCAGGAATAAGGAATTAATATCTTGGGTGAAACAAGAATAAGGATTACATTATGCTTATCCTTCACCATTTTAAAATTGATGACAAGCAACGGATTTGGCATACTACTTATTCTCGTAGAAAGGATTAAGATAGATATTGCGCAAACTTGAGAAAGTCTTCAACGATCCACCGGTAGAATTTAGAAAGTACGAATGCATAGATATGATACACGAAGGAAGAAAAACTCTTGAACGAACCACCGGTAGGATTGGAACAACAAATGAATTGATATGATGAACAAGGAAGAGAGATCTTGAAAGAACCACGGTAAGAATTAAAAATGAACAAAGAAAAGATAAGGAAGACACCGGGAAGAATTAGCAAATACACGAAGATGCTTGAGAGGATTTAGATACATGAGAACGACGAGATCACGAGCCGATTAAAGATCACTTGAACGAAGCACCAGTATGATTTAGAGTATGCGAGCTGAAAGCTGGACTGAATCAATCTTAGACGATGGGCTCCGGATAATCTGACAGAAAATATTCTGAATTACTCCGGATGAGTGAAAAGAATTCTGACAATCGAAAACAACTATGAGAGGATGGCATCAAGCTAGCACCAAGAATCTTGAAGAGAATAGAGCAAGATTAAAGAGAAACTCTTCTTCGGTCTTCAAATGATGAGAATGACAACGAGAAACACCACCAAGAATTATTGAGGCACACCGGAAGAATCAAAAGCGAAGAGGTTGAGCCAACTATGAAAAGAATTTGAAAGATCTTGGAGAAAAGCATTTGACTGATGATAACTCATTCTTACGTCAAACTTGGAGAAGAATTTAGGATAGCTCTGGGAAAATAGAAGAGTCAGGTAAGATCCTGGAAAAAGACCTGTGGGTTAGGGCCCACTAAAAGGATACACCGTTGAACGATTGATTGAAATAGATATTGCATCGGTAGAATTAAATGACTTGAATGAGATAATAATCTCCAAATAGCTTGAACGGATTGAGAATGGAAACACGAATCTTCTGAGATATCTTGAGCACTCCGAATAAGAATAGAGAGAGATGAAAAATTATGAGAGGCACCGGCATGGGATAGCATTTGAACGAGGATAAGGATATGATCAACACCGAAAGCTTGAGGTAAATCCACCGGAGAAGAAAACGAGAATGAAGAGTGATGAACTTGGAGCTCCGTTAGTATCTTTTTGAGAATCACCGGATAAGAACATTGACGGAAAAGAATGGAGAGACTTCCCATCAATAAAAGGATACATGATTAAGATATCTGAGTCCTTGAACAAAAAGGGTGGGAGGGCGGGAAAAACAAAGGCAACTTGGGGTAGTTGGAATGAACACCGTTGAGAAAAACTTAGAATTGATCTTGCGGATGGGGAGAATGATCGGATCCACTTGAAGAGAGACACACTGGTTGAAAAGGATTGGCAAGACAATCTCGATGATCAAGAAGGATTAGTATTCACATAGCAATATGAGAACACCATTTAGGAAAGGTATGGATTCAACATTTGACTTCGAAGCAACTCGAATACCACAAATAAAACAAAACAAAGGATTTGGCTTGCAGAATAAGCCGGAACAAACATATGATAGAGATTTCGTCCGAAGTTTTCGTGGTGGGGCCTACACGGGCTCGAGTGTACAGCACCATCATGTACAAGGCAGTGCACATGACATACGAAGTGTCCCCGAACCAGCATAGCCAAGGGTTCTTTAAGACACAACGAGACCACTGTAAAAACGACCGTGAATAGGCGGACCACTAGACGTCGAACCCCAATTTCATATCATACATCTGTCGGAAAGATATCCTAAGAGCTACTTGATTTCCCACCTATGAAACTCCCGAAATTTTCCGGTTATGCAATCAGGTGTTGGGGATACAGGGGAAGCATAATATCTCACCCAAACTAACAAATCCTACATCCAGCTGTATCCATCCTTCAACACATAACCAAGAAACCTTCGGAAATCATCTACCTCAACCTTCGAAAAGCATCCGTTATACAAGTTATGGCAATACTCCCGTACTCACCTCAGTACTGGGTTATCGGGGTTATCTCACCAACGAACTGCATAAAAAAGATTTTCGATGTCGGCGTACTAAACTCAGGTATTCCAGAACTGCAACGATAAAATTATGACGACAACACCTCAGAGCTCAACTCCCCGGGACACTTCCACTAAACCCCTGACAGGAGGCACCAAGACAATGTTCTCATCATAAAACCATCAGAACGATTCCAAGATACCCGCGTGATCCTAAATTTTTTTTAGTGAATTTTGAGAAGAGAAGAGTTAAAACTCTACGTCAGGATGCTTTACCAGAGCGATGAGGAGACTGGGAAGTAAAAAGAATTCCTAACTCTCCGATATATAATTCCTAAATGACTCAAAACATTTTTCTAGACACAACTCGGCCGCTAAAAACGATCAAGCAATGGGGCTCCTAAGGTCGGGGAAGGCTCTGATTACCAACTTGTAACGCCCTCGATGCGGCTATATCTCCCACATGTTGAAACACGACTTAGAGGCATAACCGCATTGAAAACAATGTCGCAAGTGAGGTAATCTTCACACAAACCATGTAATACATAAGGGAAAGAGATACATAGTTGGCTTACAATCGCCACTTCACACAATTACATGAATAAAGCATTACATCATCCAGATACAATCAAGGTCCGACTACGGAACCAAAATAAAAGAAGAACCCCAAATGCGACAAAGGTCCCCGATCGACCCCAACTGGGCTCCACTACTGATCAACTAGAACGAAACAACACAAAGGGCAAGATCTTCATCGAGCTCCTCCTTGAGCTTGGTTGCGTCACCTGTTCGGTAACATAGGCACCTGCAAACTGGTTTTGGAAGTATCTGTGAGCCACGGGGACTCAGCAATCTCGCACCCGCGAGATCAAGACTATTTAAGCTTATAGGAAGGATGGAGTAATGAGGTGGAGCTGCAGCAAGCGACTAGCATATATGGTGGCTAACATACGCAAATGAGAGCGAGAAGAGAAGGCAAAGCACGGTCGATAAAAGTATGATCAAGAAGTGATCCTATAGCAACCTACGTCAAGCATAACTCCAACACCGTGTTCACTTCCCGGACTCCGCCGGAAAGAGACCATCACGGTTACACACACGGTTGATGTATTTTAATTAAGGTCAACTTCGGGTTTTCTACAACCGGACGTTAACAAATTCCCATCTGCCCATAACCGCGGGCACGGCTTTCGAAAGTTCAAATCCCTGCAGGGGTGTCCGAACTTAGCCCATGACAAGCTCTCACAGTCAACGAAGGAATAGACCTCCTCCCAAGACGTTTCGATCAGACTCGGTATCTCGGTAACTCAAGACACTTCGACAGGTTAAAACAAGACCAGCAACACCGCCCGAATGTGCCGACAAATCCTGATAGGAGCTGCACATATCTCTTTCTCAGGGCACACTCAGATTGTCCTAGGTACGGGTAGGCCAGCCCAGAGTTACCCCTGGTGGCCACCGGTAGCTGACAGGTGGACCAACACTCAGAGGAGCACTGGCCCGGGGGGGGGGGGGTAAATAAGATGACCTTTGAGTCTGCAGAACCCAAGGGAAAGAAAAGGCTAGGTGGCAAATGGTAAAACCAAGGTTGGGCATTGTTGAACAAGCTTTAATCAAGACGAAATATCAAGGGGTTCCCATTATAACCCAACCGCATAAGGGACGCAACAATCCGGGAACATAACACCGATATGACGGAAACTAGGGCGGCAAGAGTGGAACAAAACACTAGGCAAGAGGCCGAGCCTTCCACCCTATACCAAGTATATAGATGCATTAATTAAGTAAGATATATTGTGATATCCCAACAAGTAAATATGTCCCAACAAGGAACGACATCTCCATGTTCCAACCAGGAACAAACTTCAATCTTCACCTGCAACTAACAACGCTATAAGAGGGGCTGAGCAAAGCGGTAACATAGCCAATCAACGGTTTGCTAGGACATGATGGGTTAGAGGTTTGACATGGCAATTTGGGAGGCTGACAAGCAAATGGTAGGCGTCGTAGCATTGGCATAGCAAAGAGCGAGCAAACTAGCATAGCAAAGATAGTAGTGATATCGAGGGTATGATCATCTTGCCTGAAATCCCGCAAGGAAGAAGAACGAGTCCATGAAGAAGACAAACGGACGTAGTCGAACGAATCCTCACAACTCCGGAACGAAACCGAAGCTAACAAGAGAAGCAAACCGGAAAGAAGCAAACAACCATGGTAAACACACAAGCATAGTCAAGGCATGATGCACAATCAAGTATGATGCATGTCCGGTTTGATGAGGCATGGCATGGCAATGTGCACAAACAATCCTACAAATTAAATGGAGCTCAATATGCAACGAGTTGCATATTGACGAAACACCACGATAAGTTATTTAGTTTGATCCCGTTTATGTACCCAACAATATTAAATGTTGTTAAGCATGGCAAGAGGGTGAAGCAAATGAAAACTACCTATCTAGTCAAGGTTAAATGAGGCCGGAAGCAACAAACAACAATTCCGGAGAATCCCCATATCATTTAGCAATTTAAAGAAAGCAACAATTTTAAACATTTTAAATGTTGTTATCATGAAGCGGATGACCTATGCAAGTTTATGCAATTATTATTAAAATGTTGACATGAGCATGATACGAGGCATTTGGTCACCATGGCGGAACGAAAAAGGTGCCACGGCGGTGAAACGGAAATGGTGCCACGGCAACATATCCGAAAATGATGCCACGGCAACATATCGGTTCCGGTAGCTCATGGAGATACCGGTGCAAAGGAAGTGGGCGTGAGCGTGTCATGCAAGATGGTGGGGTGCCCCCGGATTCCGGGTTCCCACGGGATGGCAGCATGGAAAACGAGTGACAATTCGGACACGGTGCAAACATACGGTTCATCTCATACCTGCAAGGGCATCTCATCGCGGTCGTCTCGGGTTATACCTTTGGAGCGAGCGTTTTCGGACGGAACGAGTTCGATGCGGTGTAGATGGGAGTAGGCATTCACGGAGCGGTCGTCGTTGGAAGTAGTTGTACATGTCGGTGGTAGTAGTTGTACACGGCATCGGTAGTGGTACACCATTGGAGACGTACACGTTCCGTATATGAACTTGGCGCTCGTGGTACACGGGTCTTCGGACGACGGTAGATGTACACGGCAATCGTAGTGGAACTTGGTGCATCCAAGCTCTTCGGCGTAGTGGTACACATTGCGTAGACGAACATGGGTGTCGTGGTACTTGGTGTTACTGTGGCCTCCAGGTACTTGCCGAAAACCACATCGGAGGTAGTCGTACAAATTTGAAGACGAACTTGGCGAAAATCCCGAAGATGGCCTTGGCGTTCCTGGTGAGACGACATGGTTCGGGGCGGTCTCGGTCTTGGTCCTGAACTTCAGGAGATCACCGGTCGAAGTGGGCGAGCAGAGACGCGTCGTCCACCCCACTCAAACGAAGTAGAGGCGGGGCAGGGGGCTTGCAGCGGAGGCTGGCGCTCGGGAGCCAAAGACGGCGGCCGGGACTGGCGGCAGAGGCAGGAGGCCAACAGCGGCGCCGCGATCTCCGATGATGCAGCACGATGGAGAGGAGCGGGGACGACTGGGGACGAGGCCGCAGGCAGCCAGCAGCGGCTCCGCTGGCCGACGGACGGGGCTCCAGGAGAGGTGGAGAAGGGCGGCGACGGGCTCGGCGACGGGGACGCCTGATGCAGGAGGAGGAAGGGCGAGGCCTTGGGCGGAGGCGGAGGCGCGAGGAAGGAGAGGCCGGCGCGGTTGGAGAGCTCGGCAGCGGGGCCAGCAGCGGCAGCCGCGGGGGGGCCGAGGCCGGCGGAGGGGAAGGGGTGCTCGGGCCTGCAGCACGGGGAGCAACAGCGAGGCGCCCATGGCTGGCACCGGGCACGAGGAAGGAGGAGGACCAGAGGAAGGTGAGGAAGGAGACCAGATGATGCGGGCGAGCGGAGACGGGGCGGCGTCGGGCGCACAGGCGAGGAGAAGGGCGAGGCTGCGCGTGGGGATCTCCCAGGCGATGCGGGCGAGCGGAGGGGATCGAGGACTGGGGCTGCGAGAGGATCGGGCGCAGGGCTCTCCCTGTCGATGCGTGCGTGTGCGTGCGAGAAGGAGGAGGAGGGATTGAGCGAAGGCGGCGGCCAGAGGGAGAGATGGGGATCGGGCTAGGGTTAACAGTGGTGTAGCTGGGCCTTAGAGGCAAACGGGCCGGTCTGGTTTGCTGAGCTCTCTTCTCCCTCTCTCTTCAAAACTCTTCCAAAAACAGAAAAGCAAAGAAAGAAAGGGAGAGAAAAGAAATGAGTGGACAAGAATTTGGGCATGGGGGTAATTTTCCCGGACTCGCATAAATGCGCTTGTTCCAAGAAAAATAGAAAGGCCATGATTGAAAGATTTAAATTCAAACTCATTTGAATTTAATTCAAATGGGTTTGAACGGAAGTGAGGGTTTGGGAAGGTCCAAAAATGTTCGGATTTTTGATGGAGCTCCGGAAAATGATGAAATAATTATTGGCAAGGTTGGAGACCAAACTTGAAGCAGAAAAGGAACGAAATTATTTTGCAAGTGTGTTTTGGTGATTTCCGAAATAAAGAAATATTTAATATAGCTCCCTAATATTGGAGGATATGTTATAAAGAGAAGTCACCATGTGAGTTCCCTCGGTTTAAATAGATCAAAAGATCTATGCAATTTATTTAGAAGAGTTTTAAAAATTAAATGGCATGATGGCATGATGCAATGCAAGAGATGACATGAAGAAATGCAACAAACAAAAATAAAACACACGACGAAACTCGGAATAGCTGGAAGTCTTCTGGAGCGTCGGTCTCGGGGCGTTACACCTGCGAAGGTTGGTTCCTTGGCTGCCTTTGAATATCCTGCAAACACAACTTGTAAGTGGATTTAGAGTTACAATTACCATTAGGAGTAAGATCCCAGCAAAGATTGTCTGGACAGTCATCCGGAATGATGGTAGACTGAGTAATAATAGATGTCGTCGGCTCCTGAAAAAGAGAATGAATTAAGCTAATGTTCCAAGTTTTATGCCCTGGGAGCCAAAGATCTCTCACTTGTGCAGGATAGATGTAGCCAGTAGGTTGGATAATGAGATGCTTGTGAATATCAGTCCAAGTTGAGCACCAAGGAGTGCTCCAAATGGAGATGTTCCCTTGAGTGATGTGGTAGAAAGAATGGTCCTTAAGTTTAGGTAGCATCTTGAGAATGGATGACCAAAAAGCTGACTTAGGAGTGTTGGATGAGGCATCCCAAATGGAGGTATCTGAAAAATATTTCGATTTGAGAATAAGATGTAAATGGGAGTTTGGATTGTTTGCAAGTCTCCAAGCCGAGGCAAGGATGAGGCCTTTGTTCATGGCATGAAGGTTTCTAATTCCTAGCCCTCGTTCTTTCTTAGAAATGTAGATATATTTCCAAGCTCTTAGGCAAAGTCCCTTGGAATTATCCTCCCTGATTCCTGTGCACCAAAATGTTCTAATAATAGAAGTGAGTTTAGCAATAAATTTTTTGGTGAATAAAATATTGGACATGTAATAAACAGGAATGGTAGAGAAAACAGCTCGAATAAGCTCAAGTCTCGCCGCATGTGAAAGTATGTTAGCTTTATAAGAAGGAAGTTTAGCCTTAAATTTATCAAGAACAAAATTGTAAGCTACAACCCTATTCTTGGCTGGAAGGATTAACGGGTGGCCCAGGTGATTAAAACTCTCATCCATGGAACTAACAGGAAAGATGCTCCTGATATCAGCAATAGTTGATTGATTGACATGTGCACTAAAAAGAATAGCCAACTTGGACCAGTTAGGAGTTTGACCTGATCGAGCACAAAAATGTTGAATAGTCTGAGCCATCGTTTGAGCCTCCTGAATGCTTGCTTGACCACAGACCAAAAGATCATCTGCAAAGAGTAAAGAGTGGATAGGGGTCAATTTGTACCAAGCAAAATACCCTGTAAATGGTTATTAGCCATGGCCTCATCAAGCGCAAGCGAAAGTACATTAGTAGCAAGCACGAAAAAATAAGAAGAAAGGGGACATCCCTGCCTAAGGCTGGTTGTAATGGGAAGTATCATATACTAGTATCATGCATATGATACTAGTCCATGATACTACATCCCTAATGCATAGTATCATATGTTGGTATCATAGAGGACTACATTTATTGTCATGCATGACACAAAGTAGCACATCATTTAATATGATACGGTATCATTGATATGATACTCAAGCCTCTTTTTCTTCATTTAATTCTATGCCACCTCATCAAAATTGCTTAGTTGGCATGCATAATACTACCTATGATACTCCCACTACAGGCAGCCTAATGCCTCTGCTGCTTTTAAATTTCTGAGTAGGTTGACCATTAATGATGACAGAAAAACTGAGAGAGGAAATGCAAGCATAAATAAGATTAATAAAATGAGCATGCAAACCTCTACGAGCAAGAGAGGAGACAATAAAATTTCATTCTATACGATCAAAAGCCTTAGCAAGATCAATCTTAAACATGAAAGCGTGTTGTTTCCAGGATTTAAGAAACATGAACTGATAAGCATTTTCCTCATGGGAAAATTCGCCAACGTTTCTCGCTTGACTTGCTCCACTCCGTCCCCTGGCCGTAAGTGTGGCCGTCTAGCCAATCCCCCGAGTTCTCATGGCGATTCTCATATGTGGAATCCTGGTTGGCCGGTGCAGCTCCCAGATCGGTCCCTTACACGCCGTACAATAAGGCAATGATACATGTTTGATGAAGTTAACCCCTCCCCACATTCCAGTTCTTCTGCTTACAATGATTCACACGCACACGCTCAATGCCTAAAAAGGGGAACCGCCCCACTGGAATCATCTCCAGTCACGACACCCACCAAGCAAGGACCAGCGGGCCCGTTGTCAATAGCTCGCCCTTCGTAGAAGTTTCCGTTGCCGATTCCAGCAACCGTCGCCATGCGTCGTCGCTGACTCACACGTCGTAGCTATTTTCGCCGCCGGTTCCAGCAGCCTTCATTGTCGGTCCAAGCAACCGTTGGCACTAGCAGCACGGGTCGTTGCTGGGGTCGCAGTAACCGTGGTGGCCAATACCAGCAACTGTCGCCACCGGTTCTAGCAACCCATCAGCAAAACAACAAAATTTGTCCATCAAATTCAAAACTTATTCATCAAATACGAAAAATGTTCAATTTTTAAATTTGTGAACATATTATTGAAGAGGCAAACATTTCATGAAATTCATGTACATCTCTTCCAAGCGATTTTTTTAACATGTTTGAAAACTCGGGAACATTTTTTTAAAATCCAAGAACATTTTCTAGTTTCATGAACATATTTTAAATATTTTACAATTTTTATGAACACTTTTGGAAATAACAAATTTGATGAAAATAAGCAGATAACAAAACAGAAAAAAGAAATGAAAAAAGCAAAAACGAAAAGGGGAAAATGGAAAAAAAGGGGTGCCCTGCTCCGCACATGGGTCGGGACAAAAGGGCACGTCAGGGAGGTGCGGAGTGGGCGCTTCCCATCTCGCTACTCATGATCTAAAAAAAAACTGATCCATTTCGTGGTAAGACACCTAAGAGCATCTACCCCAAGCGCTCCAAACCTGCGGCTAGTCATAAAAATACGACTCAGAGGGGCTCCTTAAATGGGCCTCAAACGCCCTGGCTGACCGGCACCCCTCATATCCAACCCCAAAATGGGGTAGATATGGGGGCGCCCAGGCGCGTTTGGCATGTTGGACTGACGGTGAGGTCTCACACTGAATCGCCCAGAAACCCGGCGGTCCGACGGACGTATCCTCTGACGCCACCTGGCGCCGCTCCGGCGGGCTGTGTAGTGCCCTAGCCCGGCTATCTAAGCCGATCGCCGACCGCCGGCACCGAAACCCTACCTATCCATATTTCCTCATCTCCCGTCCGCCACCGCCACCACTTTCCTCTCGTCGCCCGCCACTTAAAGCTCGTCGTTCGCCACTTTTCGATAGTAGCTATGCCGCACGCCGTTGGGTAACTTATCTAACGCGGGAGCGCCGGCTGCAGCTCCTTCAGTAGGTCCTGGCAAGGCGCAAAGTACGGATAGCGGCGAGGCTACATCCTCCGGATGCGGTAGATCCAGAGGAGGAGGAGGAGGAATGGGAGGACGAGGACTAGGAGGAGGAGGAGGAGAAGGAGTAGGCGGAGGACGTGGGGTCGCTGGGGCCGCGGATCTGCAGCACAGCAACAAGTGATCCTCGATTCCCTCCGGTGGGAATTGGCGGTGGAGGCCAAGCGGCGTCGTCTGGAGGAGACGGAGCATGCTGCGGATGGTCTGTAGGAGGCATAGGCCTAGCACGCCGCGGATGATCTGCACGAGGCGGAGGTGGAGCACATCGTGGACATCTTCGACCATGAAACTTAGTTTAGAAAGCGTGGTGTATATGAAATATAAGGTATTCGGATGCATGTCACCAAATACGAGGTGCGACGGGCTAGTGCCCGTGGACACGTCCACGGGCGTTTGAGGGATCGGATTTTGCCAAGTCTAGTTGTAGATCCTCTAACACACTACGCCCAGCCTTCTCTGTCTGAGCTGGATTGCCATATCAAGTAAATGAAGCAAAGAAAAGTGAGAGGAAGAGAAGTATTATTTGTGGTTCATCTTTTTTTTTCTTTTTTCTTAAGAGAGCCATTAAAGGAAAGGAATTTCTAAAACTGCTACAACGGTAGACATCACACCTAAAACTTATCTAGCAACACTAAATAAACAAATTACCTCTTGACATATGTGACTGGGACATCACATTACTGAGGAAAGAGAAAATATTGTATAGAACTCAACCGTCTGTGCAAAAAACATGGAAAAGAATGCCCACTGCACTAAGGAGTGGAGAAAAAAGAAAATGCTAGACCTAGGTCAATTCTATAGTTTCAGAAACGTATTTATGAACACAAAATGACATAAATTTATAGAAAAAAGTAATACTTTTTTGAGAAAGGACTACAAAGCATTATAAGAAACACCCGGCCTCTGCATAATTAGGATGCATACAGCCAAACTCCAGAAGTTTGTCAATAAGAAATAAAATAAAACCGACAAATTGCGTAAACCCCCGAGTCCTATATACCGACACTATGCCTATGACAAAGGAGGTGGTGGATCTATGCAGAGTTATGCTGCCACCCATATTGAGAAAAACCTTCGTAGCCACCTGCTTCAATCGCGTAAACCCCGCCTTGAACAGGCGGTTGATACTCCGCTCATTGTAGCGTACACCAGAAAATAACCTGCAGAGGAGAGGCATTTTTATCATTAAAAACTATATCATTTTTACATAGCCAAAGTAATCAGATTAAAGCATACGCTCCCACCCTTGTTAGCGTTTTGAACCTATTTGGAATATCGTCCAACCAATGACCAAAAATATTGGGGACAATAGTGGGCAGGTACAAATTTGATGCTATTTGGATGATTAATCATGTAGAACGTGCAAATTTGCATTGAAAAAATGTGTTTGATTGTCTTGTCATGAGTACAAAGACAACACTTCTTACTCCCTTGCCAATTGCGTCGTGCGAGGTTGTCTTTGTTTAGCACAACTCCCCTACAAAGGTACCACATGAACATTTTAGGCCTCCTTTGGTTTGGAGGAATTTTGTAGGATTTTCATAGGATAGAACTTTTATAGGAAAAATTCCTTCAGAGCTCTTTGGTTTGTAGAATGAAATCCTATTCCTATGAAGGAATTCTTCCTATCCTCCACATTTCATAGGAAAATAAACATTAGCCTAGACTCAATGGAAAAAATCCTATGGTGTGAATCAAAGGGCATCTCCTTTTCTATTCCTATGCATAGGATTTGAGATGCATGTCATCTCATTTCCTATGACTTTTCTATTCCTATGATTTTTCAATCCTATGAACCAAAGGAGGCCTTAACCTTTTAGTGAAATCTATTGTAAAAGATTTCCTATGAGGTTGTCTTTGAAATCCATGAAGATTTTCTTGTTATTACTCGCCGGCACCTCAGGATGCATAAGCACACGGTACATAGAGTCTACTGTAAAAGACCCTAATGTAGTAAGGTTCATCGAATCCAGTCAGATTAAAATATTATGCCATCACATAAGACGGGGGCCAATCAAATCAAATCCCGCCTGAACGATATATTCGATGGGGATGAACTGAGCACCTGCGCAATAGTATTATTCTTATTATGAGCAATTATGTACAATGCTGGATATTGTTCTCGGAGACTTCCATTACCTAGCCAAATGTCTTTGCAGAAATGGATATCCGACCCGTCCTGTCGGGGATATACCCCGCGGTATGATCCGACCGGAGTTATAACCCGGCTAAACCGGCAGGTGTTAAGGCATGTGGTAAACCGGCAGGTGTTAAGACAGGTGGTAAACCAGTTGGTGTTAAGTCAGACGGTAAACCGGCAGGTTGTTAAACCGGCTGACAGTTAAGACAGACAGGTAAAACAGGCAGTTAACCCAGACGGTAAATCGGCCGGTTGTTAAACCGGCTGACAGTTAAGATAGGGGTTAAGTCAGATGATAACTCAACAGATATTCTTAAACCGGCAGAAGTTAACTCCCAGCAGACAATCTTAAACTGGCACCAGTTAACTCCCGACAGACAATCTTAAACCGGCACCAGTTAACTCCCGGCAGACCATCTTAAACCGGCACCAGTTAAGTCCCGGGAAGTCAGTGGTAACTAGGTTGCCAGGAGTTATGAAGCCCGAGACGTTATGAAGCCCAAGATGTTAAGAAGCCCAAGAAGAGAAATTATAATAGTTAAGTCTTAAGTCTGAGTTGGACTCTACATGTAACCCGCCTCTTCAACATATATAAGGAGGGGCGGTAGCTTGAGAGAGGTTTAACAACCTGCCGGTTTACCATCTGACTTGACACCAACCGGTTTACCACCTGTCTTAACACCTGCCGGTTTACCACCTGCCTTAACACTTGCTGGTTTACCAAGTCCCAGCCGGATTATAACTTCGGCCGGATCATACCGCGGGGAATATCCCCGACACATCCTTTATCGCAAAAGACCGAAAGCAGAAAATATGCTTCTTTGCCGCCATTAGGCCAGCCCAAAAGTGTGAGTCTCTAGGCTTCCTAATATGCATGAGACACCGCCTATTGGCCTAGGTACTTATTGCATAGCATAGTTTGTCAAACACCATCCTCAGTATGAAGTTTGAACAATCATTTCCTAAGTAAAGCCTCATTCTTACCTGCAGGTCATGAATTCCAAGGTCGCCTTGGTCTTTCGGTCTACTTACTACACTTGATTTGGTCAGTCTGTATTTTTTCTTTCACTTTGTTGTGGCACCTTATGACACTGTCATTTTTCTCTGATTAGTGCGGTTTTCATGCGTGTGTAGAAGCATCAGTGAAATGGCTATCACATGCAAGCGCCCAGGAAATGCCATCACGAAAGAGATGTTCATGAGCTTGGTCGTGATCATTCCTTGGGCCCTTGGCTGGCTCGATCATATGAAATAACTGTTCATAACATAATAAGCTTGGTTTCATGAAAATGGCTCTGTAAACTAAAGTGAAAATTCCATATATTACTAAATTAGAAAAACATGCAAAATCAGCACTAATATTGTGATAATTGTGGGAAAGTTTTAGACAATTTGGCCAAATACGCTGAAATTACAATTTTACCCATCTTTGGTCAAACCTTGTAAAAAAGAGACTAGAAAAAATATCTAAAATCAACACTAATATAGTGATCATTCTGGGAAATTTTCGCACAATGTGGAAGAACATAATTAAAAATATGCTGAAATTACAATTTGAGCCCATTTTCTTAATCAAACTTTGGCTAAAGAAATTGGAAGTGCTAAGAAAACTTTGAAAAAGACTCTGCAAAATCAACACTAACATAGTGATCATCAACATTTTGCAAAATCACACGGTGCATTATGTCTATAGCCCAATTTCAATTTTTTGTCAAGCAAGTTTTTCTTCAACAAAAAAAGGAGAAAATTGATAATCGTTCGATCACATGAAAACATGTTTCTCTCACAATAAAATTTGTTACAAGAAAACGGATTTGAAAATGGAAACTCATAGCCTCTCACATGCATGGACAAATTAACCTTGACGCCTTCAATGATTTTTTTTTCTCTACAACGATTTACAGTTCCTTGTTCCTGGTTTTTTGATAGGCCTTCAACGGAGGACGGTGCTCCAAATCAAGGGTGCCGTCTATTTATTAGGAGACATTTTGCTGCCATGTCTAGTTCATATGTGTGCCCTGAATGCAACATACGTACTCCAGGTAAAAACACTTACACTGCTGCAGTTGAAAATCCTTGTCCCATCCCTAAATGTCTTGCTTCTTGGGTCGTAGATTCGCAGCACCGTGTCTTGGGCGACCTCGGACGCCGGATTGAGTAACGGCATCCGCAGGACAATCCTCCCATCGGCGAGCACCGCCAATGGCTGTTACAAATACTCATGGTTTTGATGGAAAGACATGGCGAGGGTGTACCGCTTGGACCATAGAGACCGGTCCAAATCAACGAGGAACCACAGCTCAACGGACTTAGAGTTGATGTAGCTTGCAACTGATAAGAAAATAGGCAGTTTTTCAATTAAATTAATCCATGAATAAATCATGAGCATGACATGGACAGCATTGATAACACACTGATTACGATTTAACAGAGCATGTACTACGCATATAGTAGAAACATCTATGCATATCGCTAGTACTGCTACAACAGAAAGAAACACGAGAAGGATAAACGATGTATACCCTCCAATCGGCCACGCGGTGGTGGTGGCGGTGGCAGCAGCCGCGGCATCCTCGGCGGCCTTTTTGTCGGCCTCGGCCTTCTCAGCGGCGGCACGGTCGGCGTCGGTCAACATGGTGATGACGAAGGTGATGCGGACGTAGATGAACAGAAGCGAGCAGTCGCGTAATCGCTACACAAAAACCTAATCGCCCCTCTCCCGTACAGGATCCGAAGAGGCGGGGTTTCGGGGGTCTGCTCTCCCGGTAGCCCACGATCCGACGTCTCAGATCGTGGCCCTACCTGTTAAAGACTCTTCGTTCCAGACCGGCAAAAAGAAGCGCATAGGAGTGAGCTCGGCTCGGCTCAATCTCGCAACCCGCGGCGCGGCGTGGCGAGCGGAGCAGGAGGAGTGCGCGAGGGCCTCATCTCTTCTCAAGCTCCAATAGCATGAGTGAGAGGATCCCTTATAAACCACTCCAACTCTCCTTCCACTTCCGGGGTGGGACTAAACTTCCCACCACCTTGTCATGCCACCTACATGGGCCCTTAGAGATCAAATCTGAAATTGTCATATGGGCTCTAGGCCCATCTCATATTTCAACAACCCCCCACCAGATCTCAGGGCTCACTTTGTCCTTTGTTCCAAACGCTGTTTTGATATACCAGCATCTCAGTGAAGACCGATTAAGGTTGAGCTCCACCTAGACCAAGTAGTTGCACTCCTTCACAACTGAACAATGGACTATGCCTTGAATTGTCAGTTTGGCGTCAAGAAGTTTCACCATAAGTCTCACTGATACGAGGCTGCCGAAGGCCGACCCTTCGAGTGGAGCATATTAGTCACACTCCTGGCCTGTTCATGAGCTTGCTAGAGATCACCCCAATCTCATAGACTGTGACTAGCAGTCGGGCTCATATAGATGTGTTCCTCCAAAGATCGCTCTGTAGGATAGCATCTTGCTTATGCATATAAGCCTTGGAACACATTAAGACAGTGGTCATCCTTCCATACAGTTTTCGAGAGTATTGCATCTCCAACGGAGTGGGTAATTAAAGTTACTCTCCTCAGTTCACCACTGGCTTGTTTTCCCATGTCCTACTTCACGGGATCTCCGATCACATAGGTTGGGTTACTACCAAGGCAACTCATGTGGGTCTCATACCCATCTCCCTTGATGCGCTATCTATCACAACACGTGATAACCCTTTAGTAAAGGGATCTGCCAGATTCTTAGCCGTTTGAATATAATCCAATGCTATCACTCCGGAGTTCCTCAATTTTCTGACAGCTTTCAATCTCATTCTTATGTGTTTGTTGGACTTCATGTTGTCCTTTGAACTCTTCACCTTGACAATAAATGTTTGATTGTCACAGTTCATAAGGACGGTCGGAACCGGCTTCTCAACCACTGGCAAGTCCATCAACAGATCTCGAAGCCATTCTGCTTCGCCACCCGATGTGTCTAATGCTGTTAATTCTGCTTCCATTGTCGATCTTGTTAAGATCGTTTGCTTGCAAGACTTCCAGGAAACAGCACCACCTCCAAGAGTAAACATATATTCAGTTGTGGCCTTCATCTCATCAGCATCAGAGATCCAATTCGCATCACTATAGCCTTCAAGTACCGACGGGTATCCGGTATAGTGAAGTCCATAGTTCATAGTACCTTTCAGATAGCGCATAACTCTCTCAAGAGCACGCCAATGTACATCACCCAGTTTGGAAACAAACCGGCTCAGTTTGCTAATAGCAAATGCGATGTCAGGCCTCGTTGCGCTCGCTAGATACTGGAGTGAACCAACAATCTGAGAGTATCTCAATTGATCTATAGCTGTGCCTTTAGACTTTCGAATCAGCACACTAGGATCATATGGTGTTTGAGATGGTTTGCAGTTCGAATATCTAAAACGACTCAACACCTTCTCAACATAATGGGATTGCAGACATGTAATCCCACCTTCATCATCTCTCAATAGCTTGATGTTCAAGATAACATCAGCCACTCCAAGGTCCTTCATCTCAAAGTTCTGAGATAGGAAAGACTTAACTTCCTCGATCAACTTGAGATTAGTCCCAAATATCAGTGTGTCATCAACATACAAACACAGTATAACTCCTTTGCCCCCACCATAGCGATAGTATACACATTTGTCGGCCTCATTAACAACAAAGCCAACAGATGTCAACGTTTCATTAAACTTGTCATGCCACTGCTTAGGCGCTTGTCTCAGGCCATACAAAGATTTCACCAACTTACACACCTTTCCTTCCTGACCATCCATCACAAAGCCATCAGGCTGTTGCATATAGATTTCCTACTTTAGCTCTCCGTTCAGAAAAACCGTCTTAACATCCATCTGATGAATGAGAAGACCATGTGAGCCCCCCAACGAGAGTAATACTCGAATGGTGGTCAGTCTGGCCATAGGTGAATAGGTGTCGAAGAAATCTTCTTCTTCTTTCTGGGCGTAGCCCTTGGCCACAAGCCTAGCCTTGTA
Organism: Triticum dicoccoides; assembly: GCF_002162155.2. Taxonomy (NCBI): domain Eukaryota; kingdom Viridiplantae; phylum Streptophyta; class Magnoliopsida; order Poales; family Poaceae; genus Triticum; species Triticum dicoccoides. The sequence continues at coordinate 621,605,736 of NC_041386.1, forward strand.
CTTTTCTATCGTACCGTCGGGCTTAACTTCTTCTTGAACACCCACTTGCATCCCAATGGTTTGCAACCATAAGGACGTTCAGTAAGCTCCCAAGTCCCGTTAGCCATGATGGAATCCATCTCGCTACGGACCGCATCCTTCCAGTAGTCAGCTTCTGGAGATGCATATGCTTCTGAAATAGAAGTGGGATTATCCCCCACGAGGTATATGAAGAAATCCTCACCAAAGGTCTTTACAGTCCTTTGTCTCTTACCCCTACCAAGGGATTCCTCATTATCCTCCTCAGGATTTTCATCATGTGTTTGATTATAATATTTCATCGGAATGACAGGTTCATGAGTCTCCTCAGATTCCTGTCTAAAAGTGCTTTGTACATCTCTCATGGGGAAAATGTCCTCAAAGAATGTAGCATCTTTAGACTCCATAATTGTACCGACCTTCATGTCAAGTACCTCAGATTTCACTACTAGAAATCTATAGCCAACACTATTCATAGCGTAGCCCAAATTAACACAGTCCACAGTCTTTGGTCCAAGCTTACGCTTTTTGGGGATCGGCACATTAACTTTCGCCAAGCATCCCCAGGTACGTAAGTACGAGTGTTGTCCTTCTCTTGGTCCACTTCTCGTAAGGAGTGATCTCATTATCCTTTGTCGGAACTTTATTCAGAACATGACAGGATGTCATTATAGCCTCCCCCCACCATGCCTTGGATAAACCCGACGTATCTAACATGGCATTAACCAAATCAGTTAGAGTACGGTTTTTCCGCTTGGCAACCCCGTTTGACTGGGGTGAGTAGGGAGGCGTCCTCTCATGAATAATGTCGTGTTCCGCACAAAAGGCATCAAACTCTTTCGAGAAGTACTCTCCACCACGATCTGACCGGACTCGTTTAATTTTCTTTTCAAGTTGATTCTCAACTTCTGCCTTATAGATTTTAAACTAGTGTAGAGCCTCATCTTTAGTATTTAACAGATACACATAGCAATATCTAGTGGAATCATTTATCAAAGTCATGAAATATTTCTTTCCACCTTTAGTCAACACGCCATTAATCTCACAAAGATCAGAATGTATGAGTTCCAGTGGCGCCAAGTGTCTCTCCTCTGCTGCCTTGTGAGGCTTGCGAGGTTGCTTAGATTGCACACACGAATGGCACTTAGAACCTTTGGCTAAAGTGAAACTCGGAATTAAATTCGATTTTGCTAGCCGCGTCATAACACCGAAACTAATGTGACAAAGACGTGAATGCCAGACTTCAGATTCATTAACACTCAAATGAATATTGTTCACGACTTTATTACATAGATCTGCAAGAGAAAGGCGAAACATGCCTCCGCATTCATAACCTTTTCCAACAAATAGTCCATATTTCGTAACAACTAATTTATTAGACTCGAATACCAACTTAAATCCTTCTCTACATAGAAGGGAGCCACTAACGAGGTTCTTCTTGATGGCGGGGACATGCTGCACGTTCTTCAGCTGCACGATCCTTCCCGAAGTAAACTTCAGATCGACCGTGCCAACACCAAGAACAGAAGCACTCGCGGCATTCCCCATCAGTACGGACCCGTGACCTATGGCCTGGTAAGAAGAAAACAATGAAATGTCAGCACACACATGAACACCTGCACCTGTGTCGACCCACCAATCGGTGGACGGCCAAACTGAAAATACAAAAAATAAATTACCGTACCCAGATGCACCACTCTCATTGTTGCTCACAATCATATTGACAGACTTGGAGTCCTGCCCTTGCTTCTTATACTTGTTTGGGCACTTGTTGGCCCAATGTTCAAGCGAACCACAAGTAAAGCAGCCCTCATCCTTCTTATTCTTCTTGAAGGTCTTCTTACCCTTCTTCTTAAAGACGGCACTCTGTTGGACACCATTCCTTCCCTTGGGCATGTGGGAATTGGAGTTCTTCTGATGCACCATATTGGCCACAGAAGTTCCTTCTACCCCTTTTCTGTGCGAGTCATTTGCCCTTGAATTCTGCTCAACACTCAGATGGCCTATGACATCCTCCACAGAGAATTCACGCCTCTGATGTTTCAGAGTGATGGCAAAGTTCCTCCAGGAATTGGGAAGCTTAGCGATTATGCAGCCCGCGACAAACTTGCCCGGTAACTCGCACTTAAGAAGCTCAAGCTCCTTAACAATGCATATTATCTCATGAGCCTGCTCCAATACAGGACGGTTTTCAACCATCTTGTAATCGTGGAACTGCTCTATAATATACATCTCGCTCCCTGCATCAGCAGCCCCGAACTTTGATTTGAGCGCCTCCCACAAGTCCTTGGCAGACCGCACATGCAAATATGCGTCAACCAGCTTATCTCCAATCACGCTCAGAACTGCCCCGAGGAACACGACAGTGGCCTCCTTGAACGTCTTCTCCTGTTCAGGAGCGATCGTTCCTGTGGGAGTCACACCGGCGACCCAGAACACGTTCATGGCCGTGAGCCATAAGGTGGTTTTAGTCTGCCAACGCTTAAAGTACGTCCCCGTAAACGGGGACGGTTTCAGTGCAGCAGCAAAACCATAATTCGAAAAACTCCTACACAAATTAGGTTTTTGGATTGATAAGAAAATAGGCAGTTTTTTGATTAAATTAATCCATGAATAAATCATGAGCATGACATGGGCAGCATTGATAACACACTGATTACGATGTAACAGAGCATGTACTACGCATATAGTAGAAACATCTACGCATATCGCTAGTACTGCTACAACAGAAAGAAACACGAGAAGGACAAACGATGTATACCCTCCAATCGGCCACTCGGCGGTGGTGGCGGTGGCAGCAGCCGCGGCATCCTTGGCGGCCTTCTTGTCGGCCTCGGCCTTCTCAGCGGCGGCACGGTCGGCGTCGGTCGACATGGTGATGACGAAGGTGATGCGGACGTAGATGAACAGAAGCGAGCAGTCGCGTAATCGCTACCCAAAAACCTAATCGCCCCTCTCCCGTACAGGATCCGGAGAAGCGGGGTTTCGGAGTCCTGCTCTCCCGTCAACCGTGTACGCGATGAACGGGACGGAGTCGCCGGCGGCAGCAGCAGCAGAGGAACGACGTGGGCGTGGAGGCGGAGATGCGTTCTGTTTCGTGGTGGCTAGGGTTGGCAGCGTCCCACATATATATGTGCGGCCGCGCGTGGAGAGACGTGGGCTGAACCCACGTCCAAGTCGGTAGCCCACGATCCGACGTCTCAGATCGTGGCCCTACCTGTTAAAGACTCTCTGTTCCTGACCGGCAAAAAGAAGCGCATAGGAATGAGCTCGGCTCGGCTCGGCTCAACCCCGCAACCCGCGGCGCGGCGCGGCGCGTCGCGACGAGGCGAGCGGAGGAGGAGGAGTGCGCGAGGGCCTCATCTCTTCTCAAGCTCCAATAGCATGAGGGAGAGAATCCCTTATAAACCACTCCAACTCTCCTTCCACGTCCGGGGTGGGACTAAACTTCCCACCACCTTGTCATGCCACCTACATGGGCCCTTAAAGATCAAATCTGAAATTGTCATATGGGCTCTAGGCCCATCTCATATTTCAACAGCAACAAGGTGTCCGTCCAGCTCGGTCAACTTGACGAAAAAGCGATTTGCAGGGCCTCGGTAGGAAGCCTCCCCCGGCCGCCACGCCTCACTGTCGAGGTCAAACGTCATGAATATGTCCGCTTGCGCCAGAATAGTAACCGCCGCAGATGAACATTATAGATCAAAAGGATCCTACCTGAAGACGCATGAACGAAGACGAACAGATCCGAGCAAATCCACATAAGACAAATCCGCCGGAGGCACAACTCAACACGCCCACCGATGATACTAGACGCATCACCGGAACAGGGCTAGGCGGGGAGACTTTTATTCCATCTTTAGAAAGTCGCCGTCGTCTCTCTTTTTTGAGCAGGACACAAACCCTAACAAAACTCGAAAAAAAAATCTAAAAACGAAGCCCTTCCACCAGCAAGGGCCGAGATCCACTCGGTCTCCATGGCCCTAAGGCCACCGGAGACGGGACGGACCGGCGCGGCAGGAGGCAGAGAACCCTAGCTAGCTTTTTGGAGGCGGCGGCTGGCTAGGGAGACCGTGTCGGGGTTGTACGTGAACGGTTCAACTGCAACTTAGAGAGTTGGTACTTCCAATTCCACTTTTTTTGGCATGTTACAATTCAAAAAAAAAACTGTATTTCAACCAAATTTGTTGCCAACTCTCAACTTGAGAAAACTGGCTATCCACAGAACAAATAATCGATCAGCTTTCTACTCTCTGTCACTACTTTTTAACTTTTGGTCTTACAGAAAAATTACAGAAAGGTAAACAACTTGTAACATTATAAATTAACACATTTAACTCTCCTTAACAATAAAAATTGGAAACAAAAAGCTGGTGGAAGCAATGCGCAGGATAACCGGTGGGAGTTGATGCTGCTGGAGATGGACCGTGGGTCAGTCGGTGGCCGCCAAGCCAGTCATGCACGCTATTGGCTATCCGACTACCACTGGTACGCTCTATCTCCGCGGCCTGAGTGCAACATGCTACATGTGTAAATGCTCACGTCGTGGCAGTCCATCATCCTCGCCGCGTCCGTGGAAGTTCCGGTTCGTGGGTCGTAGAAACGCAAGACCGTGTTCGGGAAGGGGGACCCCGACGCCGACTTCACCCGCATCCTCATCACAATCTTCCCATCTTGGAGCACCGCCAGTGGCTTCTCGACATACTCGCGAAAGCGTGACGATAGTGGCGTCCGGGCGAGCGTATGGCCGGGCATGACGATCCTATGCAGCATGGACCAGAGGGACTGATCGGGTTCCACGAGAGACCACAACTGCACGCGGGTGCGGCGGTCGTCGTGGCACACAACGAGACGTCCGTCCAACCCGGCAAGGCCAACATCGAGGGTGCCCGCCGGGCCTTTGATGGCGGCCGATCGCCACGCCTCACTGTCCAGGTGGTACCCCATGATCCAGTCGGGGGCGGCGTTCTTGTTCATCCGTTCGTCGACAACTAGGAAGTAGGCGACCCCCTCGACTACGGTCGTCTCCCGGCAGGTGGTATACGACTTCGTCAGCGGCGATGCCACCCCGAAAAGAGGTTTGCCTGTTGCCCTCCAGTGCTGCTGGCCGTCGGTGAGGGTTAGGATCTTGCAGACCTGCCCATGATGTTGCACGAGGGTGACCACGACCAGCACCTTGTACTCTCCGGTGGAGGGCACGCGGCCTAGTGAGTACGAGACCACAACACAGTCCCGTGGCGATGCAGGTCTTGGCAAGAGGGAGACGGCACCCGTAACGTGGTCGTGGAGGTAGAGCCGCATGCCCAAGCCCTGCACGCAGACCGCTCGGTCAGGACTGAAGGGACGGTGGTTGTGGGTGGTGCTGTTGGCTCCTAGATTTTTGATGAGGCAGCCGGTGTCCATATCCAGGACGAGGATTTCAGGCCAGGGCCGGCCATAGTGGTACACGCCGACGGCGCGGCGTTGGCAAGGGTGACGGTGGTCGTGAGCGGCGATAAAGTCCGAGTGGCAGAGCAATGACTGCCACGCCCTGCAGACGGAACGGAAGCGGCAGAGCGGCTTGGCGGGGAGGCGGAGCAGGAGGCCGTAGAGCAGGTCCAGGGGCAGGATGCCATCGTTGGTGGTGCCGACGATAGGAAGATGGAGTGGAGCATGGAACGCCGCCGCCGCCATAGATTGGTTCGACATGTGAGGGTGCAAATACTTCTCTCCTGCTTTAATACCCAGTAACAGATCAATAGAATCGAACCATAGATTCTGCAGTTCGTTAGGTTTGTTCTCCTACGCGAGTAAATCTCGCGTATTCCCATTGGATTTGTGTGTCCAAATCCAAGTAGAGGATGCCACCACGACGCTATTAGGAAACCAAATTAGCTTTCCTAACCTTTTTTTAAAAGCTTTCCTAACCAAATAAGTAAGGCAAATGCTTCAAATCACCGACGGATGATAGCTCCCTCGTCCGCCGGCTTCCCTGCACGCCACGTGCCTCATGGGCCGTCATCACCGGATTTGCAATTGGCCCGTTGTTGCAATTTTAACATCGCAAGACCTGATCTGTGGCAGACCGACGAGGACGAAGACGATGCAGCAACATCCAAATCCACGCAGCACTTAACGAGAGACGTGCGTCACCCGAGCTTCGGCACAGGAGGCGGCAACCGCCCACCTCACTGGAGAGGAAGATGGCAGCGAGGTTGCAGCTGGGATCGGGCCCGATGGCCCTCGTTACCACCCGCCTCCACAACGACCATTGGCCGCGCGGGGTATGCCTACCTCGCCGTAGAAGAGGATGGTGGCGAGGCGACCTGGTCGGAGGACCGGCGGTAGTGCGACAACGGGGACTGTCGGCGCCTCTCCTCCCCTCACCACCGTTTGAGAGGAGCGTGCGGCGAACGGCCGACATTTTTTCTTGCAACATCCCCCTGTTGCAAGAAAGATTTTTGCGACATCACTAGTGTTGCAAAACTTTCTTCTGTAACACTATACATAGGTGAATACAAAAAAAAGTTGCAAGATTAGCTCTGGTGCAAAGAATAATCCACAACAATACCTCTATAGCAAAAGTTCTGCAACATGAACCTTGTTACAATCATCCGAGTGTAACATCATCCTTGTTGCAAAGCTGACAGCTGAATCTGACGGCCAGCTCACGTTGAATCCAGTGGCTTGCGAGGTGGTGGATCTTATAAAAAGATCCGCTGGCCGACGCGTAGCGTTAGTAAAACTAAAAGTTGTTTTCAAGAGAATGTTAGGAATTTTATTGCTTTGTCTATCGCAATAGCTACGTTTTAGCCGGTAGATCACACATGAGCGTCCGCCGCCTCCTCTGGGCTACGCGAATATTAGCATGGCTATTTTTGTATTTTTTCTGCAACATCATATGTGTTGCAAACTTTCCTTTTGGAACAACAACTATCTTGCAAAAAATTGAAGATGAAAAAAAGACTTCTGCAATTTTTTTCCGCAACATCATCGGTGTTGCAAAGTTTTCTTCCGCAACACGTGTTGCAAAAAAGTGAAGATGTAAAAACCATTCTCCAATTCTTTTCTGCAACATTGTTTGCCAAAAGTGAAGCCAATTTTTTTTTGCACATATCCGCTAGCCGACACGTAGCACGTACCCTTTTGCAAAGCAAGCTTGTAAAGTACTTGACTAGCATTGAGTAATAAAGGCTGCATTCACTGAATTTTTTTATTTCCCTCAGAAAAAAGTGGCAGTAAAATATAGGAACTATCAGTTACAGGGGTCTAATAATGAATAAATCTAATCACCATTTTACACTAATCAACCATCTAAAATTACTAACAAAAATGTCCACATATTCAAAAATCTTATAGATATTTACAATTTCTAATTAGATTTTCAAAAATCAAAAACTTGGGACGAGATAGTTCTTCTACTTTCCGAGTTGTTTGATTCTAAAATCGAGCAAGGTTGTAGATATTCAATGATGCTCATTGGCAGAGAGGAGCTCGATATGTGATATTGCGTCGTTGTGCGGTGTGCCATTTAAAAAAATGAGAGAATGATCAAATCTACTATAAAGATTCATCAGAAGTACAAAACACCACAAATACAAGAAAAATTACATCAAGGTCCATGAATCACTGAATGACCTCCGCCGCCGCCGGAACGATGGACAGAGGGGAGGCGAATCCACATTTTGACATGTGGCAGAGAACGACAATATTGGACATAAGGACAATGATGTGCAAGCATGTGCCATGATTAATGCATGTATAATTAAAGAGTTTGGTCCAGAAAATATTGCTTTGATCACATACGAACATTTACTTTTATAACCATAAAATACATTTAACGCAAAAGGCTATGGAAACAAAATCACTTGTCTCTTGCATTCGGGTACCTATAAACGGAGCTGAGTTTCACAATCAAGTTTTTTCTCAACATAGATGCACGGAGCGGATCGTGAGCACTTTTCCCCCCTAAGGTCTTGTACAATGCTAGGTGCTTAGGAAGGTGGTTAGAAAAATAAACCCGGCTTTTTTCTGAAGCACCGCACCGGTGCTTAAGAAAAGCCTGGTTTATTTCTCCAATCACCTTTCTTAAGCACCTTGCATTGTACAGGGCCTTGAGCTAATTGAGGATGGTTCTTCGGATCAAACGATGATGTCTACCGGTAAGTGCTAGCTTTTGTACCTGTCAAATGCACCACTCCACCTCGAATGCAACGGTGGGGTGGTAGTATTTATTTCCCAAATGTCTACGTGTTTAACTTGCACCGTGCAGTAACTTGTGTTCTCCAGCTCCTCTCCCTGAATATAACAAGTTCCATGGTGGCAAAGTGATGTGGTCGCATCTCGCTACATGCATTCCATCTGTGAAAGTTCCGGTTGTCGTGTCATAATACCGCAGCACCTTATCAAGCGCGGAGGGGCCTCGTGGGGCCACCCGCATCCACACGACGATCCTCCGGTCATTCAACACCGCTAGTGGCTTCCCAAAGTCCTCATGGGGCCGCCCCCATCCACACGCTGCTGGTAAATGGAGTTCATGGTCTGACATGACTATCCTTTGTCGCATACACCATAGAGGCAGGTCAGGATCCACAAGAAACCACAACTCGACATAGCCACGGCAGTCGTCGTGGCACGCCACTAGTTGGCCTTCTAGTGTGGCTAGGATGAAATCATGCCGCCACGCAGGACCTCGGATGGCACTCGGTTTCCACATCTCGTTTCCAAGGTCAAATGCCAAGATCCAGCCATGGTGCTTTTTGTGCTCCAGCCGTGCGCATGCTCCGTAGGTCACCAAGAAGTAGGAGACCCCCTCGACGACAGCAACCTCACTGCTGTAAGTCGGTGACGCTAATGGCAATTTCACACTAAGCAGTGGGCTCTCCGCCTCTCTCCAGCGCTCCCCGCCGTTGTCATCCAGGGTGAGGATCTTGCAGATCTGCTGCCCATGGTTAACTGAGTTCGCGACGGTGAGCACCTTGTATTCTCCCGTGAAGGCCACGCAACCAAGCGTATACGAAATAGACATGTGAGCCGATGACAGAGGGTCGAGCAAGAGTTTGACGGCGCCGGTGATACGGTCGAACAGGCAGAGCCGTCCGTCCTTGTCGTCGACAAGGACTGCTCGGGAAAGATTAATGCTAGCTGTCTCGTGCGGAAGCGTCCGGCCATGTTGGCTTGAGGCATCAATGCTGACCCGCTTGATGACATCGCCGGAGTCCATGTCCAGGACATAGCCAGGGCGGTCGTAACACACACCAATGGCGATGTTTGGGCCATGGGCGGTGGCGATAAAGTCCGGATGACAGAGCAGGGAGTGCCAGGAGGTGCATACGGCGCGGAAGCGGCAGATCGGCTTGACGGGGAGGCGCACTAGGATGTCGTAGAGCAGGTCTAGCGGCAGGACGCCGTCGTTAGCGGTGGCGTCGATCGGAACGGAGCTGGATCGCCGGTTTGGTGGGTGGAGCGTGGACGCCATCGTCGTCGCCGTGGACATAGATTGCTACGACGCAAACTTGGTCGATAGCTTAGCCTCCGATCGAACGGGCTAATGGGTTTCTCTGGTCTCACTCTGATACAGGGAGTTCTGTTTGTATCCTACCACGAAGTCCTGAGTCCTTGACGACGTAATAATCAAACTCGATGCACGTGTGACTATATTTGTGTTTGTAGCTGTCACGTTAGATTTTTTTTTTTGAAATGAACTGTCACGTTAGATTTGTTTTCATTGGATTAGTTGCCTCGTCCGTGCCGTCCATGGACACGTCGCACGGCATTGCGTGAACACGACCTTCTCTTTTTGGCAATTTATATCTAACTCCAGGGATTCTTGCCCCAGTTAGTATTGGTGAAAGAATATGTTTTGGTATTTATTACAGGATTTTAAATATTGCATCAGGACCCATTCAAAAAATTACGAAGTCAAATCTTATGTGGAGATTTCTGCGGGTTTTTTTTTCTTTTTCTTTATCTTTGATTTGAGTCACTTAGACGAGCAATAACTAGACCACATCTAGATGTGCCCCATACACACCCATCTTATTTTTTGACATTTACAAACTCAAAATGTTCTAGTGGTTTCCATACTGAAAGACTTGCAAAGAAAGAGCCCAATAACTTCAAAGAGAAGTGAAGTTCCCCACCCGCAAAAAAAAAAAGAGAAGTGAAGTTCCCAATCTACATATGTAAAATTCATAAATAGGTGTGCATTTCAATTATAAGTTGTTGAAACTAGTAAAATTATAGTTTCGACTTCTTTTAATGCGGTAACATCACTTTTCCATTTTCTATTATTTTGATTTGAATACCATAATGCCATTTTTTACAATATTGAGTGAATTTCACAATTTTAAGCTCAAAATACCAAAAAAACAAAAAACAAAAAATGGATCATTGAAATTTAATTTTACTTATCATGAAAGCTGGAACAATGTTTTCAAATCACTACCGGCAGTGAAAAACCATTTCGGTTTATTGGTGAAAACGAGTTCAGGAAGTGATAGTTCCTTGTGAAAGACTGCTTCATCATATGGTGTGACATCAATGCCATCATAAAATGTGTGGCAGAAAACGGTGGCATGTTGGAGAACAAGTATGATGCGTGTAGCCTGCTACAAATGTAAGAATGCTAGACGCATCACCGTGACTGAGGCTATGTGGGAAGAACTTTATTCCATTTTCAGGGAGCCGCCATCATCTCGCCTTCCTAAGTAGAACACAAACCTTAACAAAACTCGAAGAAACATCTAAGCCTTCCCGCCCGCAAGAGCCGGGATCCAAAGTGCCCCCATGGCCCTAAGGCCATCGAAGACGAGGCGTACCAGCAGCAGCGCTGACGGGAGGAGAGGAACCCTAAACTTTTTCGGGGAGAGGAAGCGGCCGTTGCATGGAGATTGAAACTTAATGTACCATAATTTATAGTTGTAAAATGCAAATTTGTAATTAAATTTATATATGGCTTAGACTTTCTAAGATCACTTTTTTAGTGTTTTACAATTCAAATAAAGACAAGTATTTTCAAGAGTACTCATGTAATTTCATAATATTTGATTCAAAGTCACCAACCATGCAACCTTTCAAATTCAAAGTCCTCAATACTTATTGTTTATCATGAATTTTTTGATATGACACTAACTTAGATTAATTAAGCATCAGGTTAATAATGCTGTTGATTTTAAAATCTATCAAAATTGTAGTTATTCATTAAGAGAAAATGCATATGCTCAGAGAGTGAAGTTCAGGATGTTGTACTGTCACACCCACAATGCGGCTATATCTCCCACGTGTCGGAGCACGACTTAGAGGCATAACCGCATGGTAGGCATGTCGCAAGAGGGGTAATCTTTACACATCTCATGTACTGAATAAGAAAAGGGATAAAGAGTTGGCTTACAATCGCCACTTCAAACATTACATAAATACATCATACATCAACCAGAATACAATCAAGGTCCGACTACGGAACCAAATAAAAGAAAGACAACCCCAAATGCTAGATCCCCGATCGACCCAACTGGGCTCCTCTACTGATCATCCGGAAAAGACACATAGTAATGGCCCGAATCCTCGTCGAACTCCCACTTGAGTTCGATAGTGTCATCTGCACTAGTATCATCAGCACCTGCAACTGTTTGAAAGTATCTGTGAGCCACGAGGACTCGACAATCTCACACTCTCGCAACCAAGACTATTTAATCTTAAGGAAGGGAAGGGGTAGTGAGGTGGAGCTGTAGCAAGCACTAGCATATATGGTGGCTAACTTACGCAAATGAGAGCGAGAAGAGAAGCAAAGCACGATCGAGAGCCTATAAGTGATCAAGAAGTGATCCTGAATCTACTTACGTTCAAGCATAACACGAGAACTATGTTCACTTCCCGGACCCCGCCGAGAAGAGACCATCATGGCTACACACGCGGTTGATTCATTTTAATTAAGTTAAGTGTCAAGTTCTCTACAACCGGACATTAACAAATTCTCATCTGCCCATAACCACAGACACGGCTTTTGAAAGTTCAAAACCCTGCAGGGGTGTCCCAACTTAGCCCATCACAAGCTCTCACGGTCAACGAAGGATATTCCTTCTCCCAGGAAGACCCGATTAGACTCGGAATCCCGGTTACAAGACATTTCGATAATGGTAAAATAAGACCAGCAAAGCCACCCGATGTGCCGACATTCTAATAGGAGCTGCACATATCTCATTCTTAGGGCAACACCGGATTGTCCAAACTTCCGGTAGGCCAGCCCAGAGTTGCCCCTGGTGACCACCGGCGGCTGACAGGTTCGGACCAACACTTAGACAAGCACTGGCCCGGGGGGGGGTTTAAAATAAAGATGACCCTTGAGGCTGCAGAACTCAAGGGAAGGTGATAGGTTGTTAGGCAAATGTAAAACCAAAGTTGGGCCTTGCTGAAGGAGTTTTATTGAAAGTGAACTGTCAAGGGGTTCCCATAACACCCAACCGCGTAAGGGACGCAAAATCAAAGAACATAACACCGGTATGACGGAAACTAAGGCGGCAAGAGTGGAACAAAACACCAGGCATAAGGCCGAGGCTTCCACCCTTTACCAAGTATATAGGTGCATTAAAGTAAACAAGATATAATAATGATATCCCAACAATATCCATGTTCCAACATGGAACAAACTTCATCTTCACCTGCAACTAGCAATGCTATAAGAGGGGCTGAGCAAAGCGGTAATATAGCCAAACAACGATTTGCTAAGAAAGGTGGGATAGAGGCTTGACATGGTAATATGGGAGGCATGATATAGCAAGTAGTAGGTATCGCGGCATAGCAATAGAGCGAACAACTAGCAAGCAAAGATAGAAGTGATTTCGAGGGTATGACCATCTTGCCTGCAAAGTTCTCAGAGTTGACGAAAGCTTGATCCTCGTAAGCGTACTCAACGGGTTCCTCGACCACGTACTCATCTCCCAGGTCTACCCAAAGCAAGAACAAAATCAAAGGACCAGCAATCAATCACGGTGCAATGCACAACCAACATGATGCAAAACATGGCATGACATGTGGGATGTGATATGCAATGCATAAGCATGCTCTGGAAGGAAAATATTGATCAAGGCATCAAATTGGCAAACCATGAGTGCCGCTTGAAAGATGAGATGATTTCGGTCGAAATCGATATAAAGATCACCGGAATCGGATGCACGGTTTGCAAATGACAAGCAAAACAAGAATGGCACAATTCTGCGATTAACAACACAATGCCATCTAGGATGCAATAAGGAACTAGGCTACTGCACTCCAACATAGCAACAAAGTACATGGAAGTTATCTACTCAAGATGCTTGAATAAACATGAACACTAAGCTACGGCTAAATCACACAAGAGAAGGTTCAAACAAGCATGGCAAAGGTGCAAAAGATATCAGCTTCACAGACTTAGTGAAAATATTAACATGCCAGGAATTAACATCAGGAAGCAATGTTTAGAGTAAGCAAACCACATGCTAAAAGACCATATCATAGCAAAACAATGCATGGCATGAATCTACTCAAAGCATAGAACAAAAGTTCCTTACTGACCATGAACCAAAAAGGATCAGAAGATATGATGGCACCCATGTAAACATAGCAAGTTTTATTAACAGTTTCAGACTTAGCAGAAAACTGAGCATGGCATAATAGAATTATGAAGGCATCTTTGCGAGCTTGATTCACTCAAGACAAGGCATTGCATGACAAGATAAGCATAGCATCAGCAAGAAGACATGTTTTTGAAGCTAACCAAGGCAAGAGCAAGTTCATAGCATGCATGGATCAACTACAACAACCATGGAAAAATTGATTAACATGTAAACAATCTGCCAGGAATATTTTATAGCAAAAGTATAGCAAGATTAAGACATGCTAGGGTACTCCATAATTGCAAACAGGGGCATGGATGGATATATCAGAACCATATGTCCAAATCATCCTTACTAAAACAACTCAAATAAATCATGTATCTCACTGAAGCAACATGAATACATGACATCAAAATAACAGCAGACAAAGACTCAGCCAAAATCCTCAGATCCTGAAATCAACAATATCACGAAGGCTACTTTGCATGCTTATGCTAGTCACCACATTGATCACAAAAATATATGGCAAGCACCCCTGTAAAGATGGCATGGCATAGATCAAAACACATGTAGATCTCATGCCCATATGCAGCACACAACAAATGTAGCAAAGAATGACAAAACCTCATACTCTGATAAGAATCAGCACCTAACAATTTATAGCACTCTTGCGTCAGTGATTTGGGCATCAAGATGGACTCAAACAAGCATGTCACAATGAAATAAAATTAAAAGCATCTCCCAATGAACATTTTGTTATAGCATATGCATGATATAGAGTCATGAACATGGAGATATAACATGATTAACAAGGGCATATGACACAAGAATTTCTGGGACTTAGTCGTTTCAGCACTGTGCGTCGGATAGTAAAAAACGCGCGGGCATGATTTAGACAGAGGCTCACCACGTGGGCTTGGCCCAGGAAGCAGAAGTAGGCGGGCCAGAGGAGATGGGTCGCGGCGAGGCGCTGGCCCATGCAGGGTTCGCGAACGGAGAGGCGGATCGGGCTCCTCACGATCCCGTCAAGCAGCGGAGGTGACGGGAGCAGACGGCGGCGGTCTCCGGCGACTCGGGTTGCGAGACGGCGGCAGGGACGGCCAGATCCGGCTGGCCAGTGCCGGATCCGGGCACGACGGCAGCGGATGGAGACCGGGGAGGCGCCAGTGAGACGACACGGCGGAGGAACGGAGCGGGCGGCAGCGCGAAAGGCGGCGGCGGAGCAGCGGGCGCCGGCGAACTCCGGTGGTGGCGGGCGACGGCATGCGGCGGCGGGGTGAGACGCACGGTGAGCGGGGCGAGGCTAGGGCGGCACGGGCGCTCAGGGTCGCGGCGGGCGAGCGGCGCGGCCGGCCGGGCTCGCGCGGATCCGATCCTGGTCCGCCGGGTCGCGGTGGCGTGCGGGACAGGCGCTGGACAGGTGGCAGGCGGGCATTGGGCGAGGGGCGAGGTTGGCTGACGTGGCGCCTCGTGATAGGTCCGGGCGACGTGGCGGTGGCGGTGGACACGTCCGACGGCGGACGGACATGTCCGGTGGCGCGGATGAGGAGTGGATCTAGGGTTTAGACTGCGATTTTGGACGGGGGAGGCCTTTTTATAGGTAGGAGGAGGTTGGAGTGTCCAAATGAGGTGCAGTTTTTGCCCACGCGATCGTGATCCGACATCGGAGGACATGGAGGAGGTTTGGATGGGTTATTGAGCCGTTTTGGAGGGGTGTTGGGCTGCAACACACAAGAGGCCTTTACGGTTCCCCGGTTAACCGTTGGAGTATCAAACGGACTCTAAATGACACGAAATTTGACAGGCGGTCTACTGGTGGTGTACCAAGGCCGGTTGGCAAATGTCAGTCCATTCCGAGAATGTTTAACACCCGCACACAAAAAGAGACAAAAGGGGGCGCCAGGTGCATGAGGGAGAGTCGGATTGCGAAACGGACAGCGGGGAAAATGCTCGGATGCATGAGACGAACACGTATGCAAATGCGATGCACATGATGACATGATATGAAATGCATGACATGAACAAAATGTAAAACGAAGACAAAGCCCAACCACGAGGAAATCTCATAACTTAGAGCCGAACATGGCAAAAGTCAGAGTTACAAATATGGAAAGTTGCATCCGGGGCGTTACATGTACTTCCTCATCGTCTGGTGTGATGCCATACGCCATGCGGTAGAGTATGAGAAGATTAGCAAAGAATGATAATGTTTTTTTTGGAAAAGGAGGAATACCCCGGCCTTTGCATCAAAGCGATGCATACAATCATTTTATTACATGGATCAATCTAAAGCCATCTTCTTGCCAACTACTGTCGCTACACCTACAATCTTGATGACGTGCCCTAACCGCATATCAAGACACCACATCTATTGCGGTGGCCTCAACAATCCGCCCGCTGGCACGCGGAGAGAACCAATAGATTTAGTTAGACCCTCTGCATGCACCACATGCGCACGCTCTAGGATCAGCTGCTGCCATATTCCGTCATCCCACCTTCAGGAGTGATCGATATATCCACCTCGTCAGGCCATACTGTCGTCGACGTCACCGTGACGCTAGACAACAACACCATCCTACATGTATCGATCAACACATGACTGTCCTTGAAACTCTGTTGCGCCATGACGCCAAGATCCGCCTTCGGCCTTGTGGTAGATGTAACATCGCTCCTCCTCTTGTGGCCTCCAGTCAGCACTTGCTCCAAAACGATGCCCCATGAGGGAGAATGACACTGTAGTCACTGTCATTGTAGGATCTATTAGACCAAGAGCTAGGGTTTCCCCCGGAAGATCCTGACTGAGGTGACATGACCTGCAATGACGATGCTGTTGGGGAACGTAGTAATTTCAAAAAAAAATCCTACGCACATGCAAGATCATGGTGATGCATAGCAACGAGGGGAGAGTATGATCTACGTACCCTTGTAGATCGCAACGGAAGCGTTGACACAACATGGAGGAAGTAGTCGTACGTCTTCTTCCTGATCCGACCGATCCAAGCACCGTTACTCCGGCACCTCCGAGTTCTTAGCACACGTTCAGCTCGATGACGATCCTCAGGCTCCGATCCAGCAAAGCGTCGAGGAAGAGTTCCGTCAGCACGACGGCGTGGTGACGATTTTGATGTTCTACCGACGCAGGGCTTCGCCTAAGCACTACAACGATATGACCGAGGTGGAATATGGTGGCAGGGGGCACCGCACACGGCTAAGGAACGATCTCAATGATCAATTGTGTGTCTATGGGGTGCCCCTTGCCTCAGTATATAAAGGATGGAGGAGGAGGAGGCTGGCCAAGGCCATTGGTGCGGCCAGGATGGGAGTCCTACTAGGACTCCAAGTCCTAGTAGGAGTCCATCAAGAGGGGAGGAAGGGAGAAGGAAGTGGAGGAGTAGGAAAGGTGGCCGGCCCCCTTTTCCCTAGTCCAATTCGGACCAAAGGGGAGGGGGGGCGCAGCAGCCTTTTTTTCCTCTTCCCACTAAAGCCCATCAAGGCCCATTACTTCTCCCGTAACTACCCGGTACTCCGAAAAATACCCGAATCACTCGGAACCTTTCCGATGTCCGAATATAGTCGTCCAATATATCGATCTTTATGTCTCGACCATTTCGAGACTCCTCGTCATGTCCCCGATCTCATCCGGGACTCCGAACTCCTTCGGTACATCAAAACTCATAAACTCATAATATAACTGTCATCGAAACCTTAAGCGTGCGGACCCTACGGTTCGAGAACAATGTAGACATGACCGAGACACGTCTCCGGTCAATAACCAATAGCGGGACCTGGATGCCCATATTGGCTCCTACATATTCTACGAAGATCTTTATCGGTCAGACCGCATAACAACATACATTGTTCCCTTTGTCATCGGTATGTTACTTGCCCGAGATTCGATCGTCGGTATCCAATACCTAGTTCAATCTCGTTACCGGCAAATCTCTTTACTCGTTCCGTAATACATCATCTCACAACTAACATATTAGTTGCAGTGCTTGCAAGGCTTATGTGATGTGCATTACCGAGAGGGCCCAGAGATACCTCTCCGACAATCGGAGTGACAAATCCTAATCTCGAAATACGCCAACCCAACATCTACCTTTGGAGACACATGTAATGCTCCTTTATAATCACCCAGTTACGTTGTGACGTTTGGTAGCACCCAAAGTGTTCCTCCGGCAAACGGGAGTTGCATAATCTCATAGTCATAGGAACATGTATAAGTCATGAAGAAAGCAATAGCAACATACTAAACGATCGGGTGCTAAGCTAATGGAATGGGTCATGTCAATCAGATCATTCAACTAATGATATGACCTCGTTAATCAAATAACAACTCTTTGTTCATGGTTTAGGAAACATAACCATCTTTGATTAACGAGCTAGTCTAGTAGAGGCATACTAGTGACACTTTGTTTGTCTATGTATTCACACATGTATTATGTTTGCGGTTAATACAATTCTAGCATGAATAATAAACATTTATCATGAAATAAGGAAATAAATAATAACTTTATTATTGCCTCTAGGGCATATTTCCTTCAGTCTCCCACTTGCACTAGAGTCAATAATCTAGATCACATCACCATGTGATTAACATCGATAGTTCACATCATCATGTGATTAACACCCATAGTTCACATCGTCATGTGACCAACACCCAAAGGGTTTACTAGATTCGGTAATCTAGTTCACATCGCTATGTGATTAACACCCAAAGAGTACTAAGGTGTGATCATGTTTTGTTTGTGAGAGAATCTTAGTCAACGGTCTTTCACATTCAGATCCGTTATGTATTTTGCAATTTTCTATGTCTACAATGCTCTGCACGGAGCTACTCTAGCTAATTGCTCTCACTTTCAATATGTATCTAGATCGAGACTTAGAGTCATCCAGATCAGTGTCAAAACTTGCATCGACGTAACCTTTTACGACGAACCTTTTTGTCACGTCCATAATCGAGAAACATATCCTTATTTCACTAAGGATAATTCTGACCGCTGTCCAGTGATCTACTCCTAGATCACTATTGTACTCCCTTGCCAAATCAGTGCAGGGTATATAATAGATCTGGTATACAGCATGACATACTTTATAGAACCTATGGCCAAGGCATAGGGAATGACTTTCATTCTTTTTCTATCTTCTGCCATGGTCGGGCTTTGAGTCTTACTCAACTTCACACCTTTTAATACAGGCAAGAACTCTTTCTTTGACTGCTCCATTTTGAACTACTTCAAAATCTTGTCAAGGTATGTACTCATTGGAAAAAACTTATCAAGCGTCTTGATCTATCTCTATAGATCTTGAAGCTCAATATGTAAGTAGCTTTACCGAAGTCTTTCTTTGAAAAACTCCTTTCAAACACTCCTTTATGCTTTACAGAATAATTCTACATTATTTCCGATCAACAATATGTCATTCACATATACTTATCAGTAATGCTGTAGTGCTCCCACTCACTTTCTTGTAAATACAGGCTTCACTGCAAGTCTGTATAAAACTATATGCTTTGATCAACTTATCAAAATGTATATTCCAACTCCGAGATTCTTGCACCAGTCCATAGATGGATCGCTGGAGCTTGCACATTTTGTTAGCACCTTTCGAATTGACAAAACCTTCTGTTGCATCATATACAACTCTTCTTTAATAAATCCATTAAGGAATGCAGTTTTGTTTATCCATTTGCCAGATTTCATAAAATGCGGCAATTACTAACATGATTCGGACAGACTCAAGCATAGATACGAGTGAGAAGCTCTCATCGTAGTCAACACCTTGAACTTGTCGAAAACCTTTTGCGACAAATCTAGCTTTGTAGATAGTAACACTACTATCAGCGTCCGTCTTCCTCTTGAAGATCCATTTATTCTCAATTGCTTGCCGATCATCGGGCAAGTTAACCAAAGTCCAAACTTTGTTCTCATACATGGATCATATCTCAAATTTCATGGCCTCAAACCATTTCGCGGAATCTGGGCTCATCATCGCTTCCTCATAGTTCGTAGGTTCGTCATGGTCAAGTAACATGACCTCCAGAACAGGATTACCGTACCACTCTGGTGCGGATCTCACTCTGGTTGACCTACGAGATTCGGTAGTAACTTGATCTGAAGTTACATGATCATCATCATTAGCTTCCTCACTAATTGGTGTAGTAGTCACAAGAACAGATTTTTGTGATGAACTACTTTCCAATAAGGTAGAAGGTACAATTACCTTATCAAGTTTTCTACTTTCCTCCCACTCACTTCTTTCGAGAGAAACTCGTTCTCTAGAAAGGATCCATTATAAGCAACGAATGTCTTGCCTAGGATCTGTGATAGAAGGTGTACCCAACAGTTTCCTTTGGGTATCCTATGAAGACATATTTCTCCGATTTGGGTTTGAGCTTATCAGGATGAAACTTTTTCTCATAAGCATCGCAACCCCAAACTTCAAGAAACGACAACTTTGGTTTCTTGCCAAACCATAGTTCATAAGGCGTCGTCTCGACGGATATAGATGGTGCCCCTTTTTTAACGTGAATGCAGCTGTCTCTAATGCATAACCCCAAAACGATAGTGGTAAATCGGTAAGAGACATCATAGATCGCACTATATCTAATAAAGTACGGTTATGACGTTCGGACACACCATTACACTATGGTGTTCCAGGTGGCGTGAGTAGTGAAACTATTTCACATTGTTTTAACTGAAGACCAAACTCGTAACTCAAATATTTTACCTCTGCGATCATATCGTAGAAACTTTTATTTTCTTGTCACGATGATTTTCCACTTCACTCTGAAATTCTTTGAACTGTTCAAGTGTTTCAGACTTATGTTTCATCAAGTAGATATCCCCATATCTGCTCAAATCATCTTGTGAAGGTCAGAAGATAATGATACCTGCTGTAAGCCTTAATATTCATCGGACCACATACATCAGTATGTATGATTTCCAACAAATCTGTTGTTTGCTTCATTGTTCCGGAGAACAGCGTTTTAGTCATCTTGCCCATAAGGCATGGTTCGCAAGCATCAAGTGATTCATAATCAAGTGATTCCAAAATCCTATCAACATGGAGTTTCTTCATGCGCTTTACACCAATATGACCTAAATGGCAGTGCCACAAATAAGTTGCACTATCATTATTAACATCGCATCTTTTGGTTTCAATATTATGAATATGTGTATCATTAAGATCAAGATCCAATGAACTATTTTCATTGGGTGTGTAACCATATAAGGTTTTATTCATGTGAACAGAACAACAATTTATTCTTTTACTTAAATGAATAACCGTATTACAATAAACATGATCAAATCATATTCATGCTCAACGCAAACACAAAATAACACTTATTTAGGTTCAACACTAATCCCGAAAGTATAGGGAGTGTGTGATGATGATCATATCAATCTTGAAACCACTTCCAACACACATTGTCACTTCACCCTTAACTAGTCTCTGTTCATTTTGCAACTCCCGTTTCGAGTTACTATTCTTAGCAACTGAACTAGCATCAAATACTGAGGGGTTGCTATAAACACTAGTAAAGTACACATCAATAACATGTATATCAAATATACTTATGTTCACTTTGCCATCCTCCTTATCCGCCAATCACTTGGGGTAGTTCCGCTTCCAGTGACCAGTCCCTTTGCAGTAGAAGCACTTAGTCTCAGGCTTAGGATCAGACTTGGGCTTCTTCACTTGAGCAGCAACTTTCTTTCCATTTTTCTTGAAGTTCCCCTTCTTCCCTTTGCCCTTTTCTTGAAACTAGTGGTCTTGTCAACCATCAACACTTGATGTTTTTCTTGATTTCTACCTTCGTTGATTTCATCATCACGAAGAGCTTGGGAGTTGTATCCGTTATCCCTTGCATATTATAGTTCATCACGAAGTTCTACTAACTTGGTGATGGTGACTAGAGAATTCTGTCAATCACTATCTTATCTGGAAGATTAACTCCCACTTGATTCAAGCGATTGTAGTACTCAGACAATCTGGGCACATGCTCACTAGTTGAGCGATTCTCCTCCATCTTTTAGCTATAGAACTTGTTGGAGACTTCATATCTCTCAACTCGGGTATTTGCTTGAAATATTAACTTCAACTTCTGGAACATCTCATATGGTCCATGACGTTCAAAACGTCTTTGAAGTCCCGATTCTAAGCCATTAAGCATGGTGCACTAAACTATCAAGTAGTCGTCATATTGAGCTAGCCAAACGTTCATAACGTCTGCATCTGCTCCTGCAATAGGTCTTTCACCTAGCGGTGCATCAAGGACATAATTCTTCTGTGCAGCAATGAGGATAAACCTCAGCTCACGGATCCAATCCGCATCATTGCTACTAACATCTTTCAACACAAATTTCTCTAGGAACATATCAAAATAAACACAGGGAAGCAACAACACGAGCTATTGATCTACAACATAATTTGCAAAATACTACCAGGACTAAGTTCATGATAAATTTAAGTTCAATTTAATCATATTACTTAAGAACTCCCACTTAGATAGACATCCCTCTAATCCTCTAAGTGATCACGTGATCCAAATCAACTAAACCATGTCCGATCATCACGTGAGATGGAGTAGTTTCATTGGTGAACATCACTATGTTGATCATATCTACTATATGATTCACGCTCGACCTTTCGGTCTCCGTGTTCCGAGGCCATATCTGTATATGCTTGGCTCGTCAAGTATAACCTGAGTATTCCGCGTGTGCAACTGTTTTGCACCCGTTGTATTTGAACTTAGAGCCTATCACACCCGATCATCACGTGGTGTCTCAGCACGAAAAACTTTCGCAACGGTGCATACTCAGGGAGAACACTTCTTGATAATTTAGTGACAGATCATCTTATAATGCTACCGTCAATCAAAGCAAGATAAGATGCATATAAAGGATAAACATCACATGCAATCAATATAAGTGATATGATATGGCCATCATCATCTTGTGCTTGTGATCTCCATCTCCGAAGCACCGTCATGATCACCATCGTCACCGGCGCGACACCTTGATCTTCATCGCAGCATCGTTGTCGTCTCGCCAATCTTATGCTTCCACGACTATCACTACCGCTTAGTAATAAAGTAAAGCATTACATCGCGATTGCATTGCATACAATAAAGCGACAACCATATGGCTCCTGCCAGTTGCCGATAACTTGGTTACAAAACATGATCATCTCATACAATAAAATTTAGCATCATGCCTTGACCATATCACATCACAACATGCCCTGCAAAAACAAGTTAGACGTCCTCTACTTTGTTGTTGCAAGTTTTACGTGGCTGCTACGGGCTTAAGTAAGAACTCATCTCACCTACGCATCAGAACCACAACGATAGTTTGTCAAATAGACTCCGTTTAACCTTCTCAAGGACCGGGCGTAGTCGCACTCGGTTCAACTAAAGTTGGAGAGACAGTCGCCCGCAAGCCATCTATGTGCAAAGCACGTCGAGGGAACCGGTCTCGCGTAAGCGTACGCGTAAGGTTGGTCCGGGTCGTCTCGTCCAATAATACCGCCGAACCAAAGTATGACATGCTGGTAGGTAGTATGACTTATATCGCCCACAACTCACTTGTGTTCTACTCGTGCAAATAACATCAAACCATAAAACCTAGGCTCGGATGCCACTGTTGGGGAACGTAGTAATTTCAAAAAAAAAATCCTACGCACACGCAAGATCATGGTGATGCATAGCAACGAGGGGAGAGTATGATCTACGTACCCTTGTAGATCGCAACGGAAGCGTTGACACAACGTGGAGGAAGTAGTCGTACGTCTTCTTCCCGATCCGACCGATCCAAGCACCGTTACTCCGGCACCTCCGAGTTCTTAGCACACGTTCAGCTCGATGACGATCCTCGGGCTCCGATCCAGCAAAGCGTCGAGGAAGAGTTCCGTCAGCACGACGGCGTGGTGACGATCTTGATGTTCTACCGACGCAGGGCTTCGCCTAAGCACTACAACGATATGACCGAGGTGGAATATGGTGGCAGGGGGCACCGCACACGGCTAAGGAACGATCTCAATGATCAATCTTGTGTCTATGGGGTGCCCCTTGCCTCAGTATATAAAGGATGGAGGAGGAGGAGGAGGCCGGCCAAGGCCATTGGTGCGGCCAGGATGGGAGTCCTACTAGGACTCCAAGTCCTAGTAGGAGTCCATCAAGAGGGGAGGAAGGGAGAAGGAAGTGGAGGAGTAGGAAAGGTGGACGGCCCCCTTTTCCCTAGTCCAATTCGGACCAAAGGGGAGGGGGGGCGCAGCAGCCTTTTTTTCCTCTTCCCACTAAAGCCCATCAAGGCCCATTACTTCTCCCGTAACTACCCGGTACTCCGAAAAATACCCGAATCACTCGGAACCTTTCCGATGTCCGAATATAGTCGTCCAATATATCGATCTTTACGTCTCGACCGTTTCGAGACTCCTCGTC
The DNA here is from genome assembly GCF_002162155.2 of Triticum dicoccoides. Taxonomy (NCBI): domain Eukaryota; kingdom Viridiplantae; phylum Streptophyta; class Magnoliopsida; order Poales; family Poaceae; genus Triticum; species Triticum dicoccoides. The sequence continues at coordinate 621,629,769 of NC_041386.1, forward strand.
ATGTCCCCGATCTCATCCGGGACTCCGAACTCCTTCGGTACATCAAAACTCATAAACTCATAATATAACTGTCATCGAAACCTTAAGCGTGCGGACCCTACGGTTCGAGAACAATGTAGACATGACCGAGACACGTCTCCGGTCAATAACCAATAGCGGGACCTGGATGCCCATATTGGCTCCTACATATTCTACGAAGATCTTTATCGGTCAGACCGCATAACAACATACGTTGTTCCCTTTGTCATCGGTATGTTACTTGCCCGAGATTCGATCGTCGGTATCCAATACCTAGTTCAATCTCGTTACCGGCAAGTCTCTTTACTCGTTCCGTAATACATCATCTCACAACTAACATATTAGTTGCAGTGCTTGCAAGGCTTATGTGATGTGCATTACCGAGAGGGCCCAGAGATACCTCTCCGACAATCGGAGTGACAAATCCTAATCTCGAAATACGCCAACCCAACATCTACCTTTGGAGACACCTGTAATGCTCCTTTATAATCACCCAGTTATGTTGTGACGTTTGGTAGCACCCAAAGTGTTCCTCCGGCAAACGGGAGTTGCATAATCTCATAGTCATAGGAACATGTATAAGTCATGAAGAAAGCAATAGCAACATACTAAACGATCGGGTGCTAAGCTAATGGAATGGGTCATGTCAGTCAGATCATTCAACTAATGATGTGACCTCGTTAATCAAATAACAACTCTTTGTTCATGGTTTAGGAAACATAACCATCTTTGATTAACGAGCTAGTCTAGTAGAGGCATACTAGTGACACTCTGTTTGTCTATGTATTCGCACATGTATTATGTTTCCGGTTAATACAATTCTAGCATGAATAATAAACATTTATCATGAAATAAGGAAATAAATAATAACTTTATTATTGCCTCTAGGGCATATTTCCTTCAGATGCCTCGAGAAGGAAACGATGTCAGAGACGCCGCTATCGTCTGCCAAGACCGCAAGCAGGCGCGATTTTCACCGGAAGCCGCATCGTTGTGATGTTGCGATTGGCTGGAACCGCACGGAGCATCGACATGAAGATGTATGCCGCTGCCGATACTCCGACATAGATACTCCATCCCCTCACTGGACCCCTCATCGCGCCGCCGGCCATCCACGTGATGAACCGACGATGGATCTGGGTGGGATCCAAATCCACGGTCGCTACCATGCCCACCATCGCCAGAGAACCCGCAGGTTCCCGGTGGGCATAGGGGCTAGCACCGCCGCCGCGCGACCAGGGACACCGCCCTAGCTACTAAACGCATGCTCCCCACTGGCACCGCCCCAGCCGCTCGATGGAGATCGCCTCTACATCCATCGCCCCGGCCCATTGGCGTTGGGCCCCTCGCCATCACGGCCTACGCAGACGGCAGCAACAGAAGAGAGGACCACCGTGAGGATCGACTGCTGGTGTGTGATGCCCGGATGCCACAGTAATTCTCTGCTAATGATGCCACGTCACTTCGATTACTATCGCTAATCTCGTGTTAGTTCGAAACCGATTCAAATTCAAATTCAATTAAAGGAAAATAATAAAAGTTTTCAAATATTAAAACCAAATTGTTCGAGTTGTGCCAAATAATGCATAGGTGATTATGGTGAAGCACCCATACTTCTATACAACGTTTAAGTGCTATAAGATAACTAAAATAGTAGCAAAAACTTTGAATTAAATGCTTTTAAATAATAAATAATTACACAACTATTTTAGATTAGGTAGCTAGTTAATGTGGCAGTGGCATATTTGGTAACATCAAATTAGGTGCCATTTTGGTATTTTGCTAAATCAAAAATAAAAGGAAACTAAGCTAAAACAGAAAGGAAATAAAACAAACAAAAGAAAAAGAAAATACAAAACCAGAAAAACAAAACTAGCAAAAAGAAAAAGAAAAGGAGAAAGAGAACACCCCTTGGCCCAACTGGGCCATGGCCCAGCCGGCCACCCCCACACCCCGGAAACCCTAACTCGTAACCCCCACTCTCCCCACTTCCCGATCCACGTCTCCCCTCACCCCCACCCGATCTGGATCGGTGGATCGGGGGAGCAACCCCGATCGATCCCCTCCTTCCCTCTCCTCATCCCAGCCTGACCTGGGCGCTGCGCCGCCCCTGACGTCTCTGCTCGCGGTCACCCGCGCCTCGCCGCCCAAGGACTGCGCTGCCTCGTCCTCATCATCGTGCCATCCCCGTCTCCTCTCAACGTCAAGCGCGGCCACGCCCGAGGACGACCCCGTCGACGCTTCTCGCCGCCCCTGGAGCCAGCTCGACGCCATCGCCGCCCGGACTGCCTCCCTGCCGTCCTCTATGTCATCGCCTCCTCGTCCCCACCGCGTGTCGTCACCGTCCTCCTCCCCAAGGGTCGCTCCCGAGCCTCGCCGCCCGAACAACTACGAGCGGAGGGTGAGGGAACCCCCAACCTCCTCCTTTCCCCGCGCCGCGCTTCGGCGTGCATAGCTGTGTGCTCGCCGCGCACCACGCGCCACCCCGCCCTTGCTTCGCCGCGCCCCGACCGCGCCCGATGCGTGCACGCCCCTGCTCCCCTGCTCGACCTGCTACTCCTGCCGGGCCACTGACGCCCGCAGCCCCCCCTCCCGCGCCGGCCACGTCCCGGGCCCCTTGCTCGCGCCTACGCACCCGCCCCGCGCTATCGTGCATGTGTCTCCGCCTCCCGCCGGGCGCCCCTGTCCCGCCTCATGCTGCTAGCCCCGCCACCGCCAGAGCCCCCGCCAGGGACCGTCCTCGCCAGCTTCTCGTCGAGGCCATGGCCTCCGCCGGTGCCCTCCATCACGCCCGTGCGTGTTCGGGCGGACGCCCACGCCTAGGCGCCCGCATCCACCGCATGGTAGCCCTCTGGCCCTATGACGTATGGGCCCCACGCCCAGAGAACAAAAAAAATTAAGATTAATAATAATAATAATGAAATTTAATTAATTAAGATAATTAATTAACTTAATTAATCATGTTAACTAATCTAATTAACCCTGTTAATTAACCTTAATGATCTGATTAGATAAACAGAGTATGACACCTGGGTCTCACCTGTCAGCTTGACCTGGTCAACTAGTTGACTGCTGACTGGACCCTTGACTGAGCCAACTGGCCCCCTGGCACAACTAACAGGCTGTGTGGCACAATGTTGTGTACACTTTCTGTGTACACCTAGCATTTAACAATTAGTAATTTTCGGATTAATTTAATTAATAGTAATTTCAGAAATGTTTAAATCAAATTAATATAAAATAATCTGTAACTCCGACGGAAAAACTTTGTACACGAAAGTTGCTTAGAACGACGAGACGAATTCGGATACGCAGCCTGTTCGTCCGCCACGCATCCCTAGCATAGTGAACACACAACTTTCCCCCTCCGGTTCGTCAGTCCGAAAACGCGAAACACTGGGGATATTTTCCCGGATGTTTCCCCCCTTCACCGGTACTACCTCTTACCGTGTTAGGGCACCCCTAGCACCGCTACTTGTCTTGTCATGCATCTGTTTGCTTAATATTTATTGTTTCTTCCCCCTCTTCTCTCGCTAGACACTGAGACCGACACCGCTGCTACCCAGTACGACTACGGTGTTGACGACCCCTCTCTCTTGCCAGAGCAACCAGGCAAGCCCCCCCTTTGATCACCAGGTATCGCCTACTCTTCTCTCTACTTCTTGCATTAGAGTAGTGTAGCATGTTACTGCTTTCCGTTAATCCTATTCTGTTGCATAGCCTGTCATTGTTGCTACAACTGTTGATACCTTATCTGCAATCCTAAATGCTTACTATAGGATACTAGTTTACCATTAGTGGCCCTACATTCTTGTCTGTCTGCCATGCTATACTACTGGGCCGTGATCACTTTGGGAGGTGATCACAGGCATATGATATATACTTATACTGTTACATTACTTATGATACTGTTCGGAGATGGGTGCTGAAGGGGCAGGTGGCTCCATCCAGGTAGTTTTGGGCCTGAGTTCCCGACGGCCCTCGACTGTTACTTTGAGGCGGAGTGACAGGACAGGTTTAGACCACCTAGGAGAGAGGTGGGCCTGGCCCTGGTCGGCATTCGCGGATACTTAACACGCTTAATAAGATCTTGGTATTTCATCTGAGTCTGGCCATTGGCCTATACGCACTAACCATCTACGCGGTGACAGTTATGGGCACTCGACGTCGTGGTATCAGCCGAAGCCTTCGTGACGTCAGCGACTGAGCGGCGCGCGCCGGGTTGGACTGGAACGCTTGCTCTTGTATAAGGGAGGCTAGGTCTGCTCACCGGCCGCGTACGCAACGTGCAGGTGTGCAATGGGCGATGGGCCCAGACCCCTGCGCCATAGGATTTAGACCGGCGTGCTGACCTCTCTGTTATGCCTAGGTAGGGCTGCGACGTGTTGATCTTCCGAGGCCGGGCATAACCTAGAAAAGTGTGTCCGGACAAAGGGGATCGAGCGTGTTGGGAAATGTGGTGCATCCCTGCAGGAAAGTTAATCTATTATAATAGCCGTGATCTTCGGTAACAGGACGACTTGGAGTTGTACCTTGACCTTATGACAACTAGCACCGGATACTTAATGAAACACACCCTTCCAAGTGCCAGATACAACCGGTGATCGCTCTCTCACAGGGCGACGAGGGGAGGATCATCGGTTAGGATTATGCTATGTGATGTTACTTGGTGAACTTACCATCTACTCTCTTCTCCTGCTGCAAGATGGAGGTTACTAGAAGTGTAGTCTTCGATAGGACTAGCTATCCCCCTCTTATTCCGGCATTCTGCAGTTCAGTCCACATATGTTACCCCTTTTTCCATTTGATACCAATACATGCATTTGTAGTGTAGCTCCTTGCTTGCGAGTAGTTTGGATGAGTACTCACAGTTGCTTTGCTCCCTCTTTTCCCCCTTTCTATACCCGATTGCTGCGACCAAACGATGGAGCCCAGGAGCCAGACGCCACTGTCAATGACGACTACTACTACTCGGGAGGTGCCTACTACTACGTAAAGCCTGCTGACGACGACTAGGAGTAGTTTAGGAGGATCCCAGGCAGGAGACCTGCGCCTCTTTCAATCTGTATCCCAGTTTGTGCTAGCCTTCTTAAGGCAAACTTGTTTAACTTATGTCTGTACTCGGATATTGTTGCTTCCACTGACTTGTCTATGATCAAGCTCTTGTATTCGAGCCTTCGAGGCCCCTGGCTTGTAATATGATGCTTGTATGACTTATTTTTAATTGTAGAGTTGTGTTGTGATATCTTCCCGTGAGTCCCTGATCTTGATCGTACACGTTTGCGTGTATGATTAGTGTACGATTGAATCAGGGGCGTCGCATGGTGGCGCTAGGGTTTTCCCCCTGGCGGCACCCTGGGGAGGCGTCACGAGGGGGTTGTGAGGCTTTCACGTCAAGATGGTGATTGTTTAGTCGGAAAGCCTCCACAAGATGGCCCAGAGAACAATGATGTGCAAGCGCGCGCCACAATTAATGCATGTATAATTCCAAACTAGAGCATGAGGCAAGCCTTGCCTAGCCATCCTTCAATCATGAGTTAAGTACTTTATTTTTAATTTATACATGGTTTATTACCACCGGCTGACTTGATGTGAATAATTATCACTTACTTATCTTACATATTATTAATTACCAATCATGTTAAAACATCTCCACAATAGCGAGAATAGTAGATTTATGGTAATAGCCTCGGTATCATTGAGGTAACAACAGGGCTAATCATTAGCTCTATGCATGATTCATACATGTTATCATGGAATGAAATGCTTCGTTGAATCGAAATTGTTCTCTTGCAATGCTAGCATGTCCTTCCTTTATGGCATGTGCCAAGTGAATCAATGGGCCCGTTCTGTATCGTTCATGTTGTGTTATATTTTTTTTTGAGAATATTCATGTTGGGTTGTCGATGGAAAGAGAAAGTATATATATACTTTACAGACCAGCCAGCAGCTAGAAAAAAGGTAAAAATCATAGTAGCAGACTAGCGGTACAGGTGTACGTATGTGCACGGCCAGAAGTTAAAAGCTCATCCACTCCCATTCAGCTCGAAATACCCAGGAGAACATCTGCTTCGACTTCATCATCAATTCATCTCGCCTGCAACGAGCATGCGATCATGTCAACTTCTGTGACTAGTAGTGAATCCCTAAACCCCTCTAATCATGTTATTTTTGTGATCTAGATGCAATCTGTTCATGTAATGACATCCTAGTGATGCAATAATTCTAGCAATACGTGCCATGCATGAGCACAACTTTTTTAAAAATAAATTACCTAACTGTGGGGAAATTTTGTTATGCAAAAACTGTGGGGATTCTTGTCCTAGTTAGTATTGGTGTAAGAGTATATTTTGTTGATTTAAAAAGGAGAGAATAAGTTTTGTTATTTATTATTATTACTGGATTTCAAATATTGCATCAGGATCCATTCAAAAAGCGTATGAACATTTATGATCAAACTCAAATTTTATTTCATGATAACATTTGCAAACTCAAAATTTGGTAGTGGTTTGAATACCCTAAGGGCATCTCCAACGATGAGAAGCGAACCGCACACAAAAAGTCAGGACTGACAAGTCCGGACCATTTTTGCCATCCAAGACGGTTCCTCAAACGTCCATGGACGCATGCGGGTGTCCGAATTTCATATCCAAAACAAATATGTAGTCAATTTGGGGGCGTCCATAACACAGCCTGCAGCAGCAGACGCTAGCACTTCCGAGCGAGTATTTTGATTTGAATACCCTAAAGACAAATTTCTTCAATGATATTTAATGAATTTAACAAATTTAGTCTCAAAATACCGAAAGAAGAAAAAAAGTAATTAGATTGTTGAAACTCAATTTTACTTATCTTGAGTGCTACAATAATATTTTCAACACACTACCAACAGTCAAATACACATTGGTTTATTGGCGAAGAAAAGCACAGAAAGTGATAGTTCCTTGTGGAAGACTGCTTCATCATATGGTGTGACATCGATGCCGTCATCAAATTGTTGCGCAAAAATGTGGCAGGTGGGAGTCCAAGAATGATGGGATTGGCCTGCAAGCACCAGTACTAGTCTAGGACTTGAATCCGATGGTTTGGTTCCATCACAAGGTACCTAAACATCTAAGCTATTCTTAGTTCACGATATCAAGGTATATGACACAAAGTGTGGGCGTACTACTAGTTACAACTTAATCCAAACAATGACCCATCCAGTTTGGTACAAAAGCACCACGTGTGTGTTGGCGGCAACATAATCATATAAGTTGAACTGTTGGAAGACAAGTGCACATCTGCTGCCTCCCGTTTCCGACAATCTTTACTCAAGTAAACCAGCATCCTTAAGAACAGTCTCAAAATTCTCCTCGCTCTCCCAGCTGGGGACCTCCTGTACTTTGTGTTGGAAGTAGTTCTCGATCTTTGTCATCAAAATGTCATCAGTTTCACCGCATAGCAGGTTGAACACAGCTCCTGTCACGAGCATCGATTCAATTAGGAATATAGCCAACAAAATAAGCATTGTAATTGGACAACATGGTAGCTGATAATATGGCATGAATAATACTCGTGAGTAGACATATTCTATGTTTTTAGTGTACAAAACCTATAAGTATTCAAGTAAATTGTGTGAACAATCCTAGAAAATCAGTTTACAATCCAAACAAACATATAACATCCATAATCGACAAGCAATGGTCACATAAGTTCTATCATATCCTCAAAAAGAAGCTCAGAAATTTTGCCAAATCTTATTCACAACATTACCAATCTAATTTTGGTGAGAAGTTCAATCTCAGGCTAGAACATCATTAGGTTTACTAAAGGTAGCATGTTTTCTTATTACTCAGGTTCAGTCTGCCTTTATCTCCAAGCCATTTGCATTTGTCACGATGTGGACAATCATTATGCTTATAACGGCTGCATGTGATATTCTTTACAATTTACACTTGATGTAATTCTAGAATAGAATACAGTAATCATCTCCCTCTATTTGTTTTGGAAAGTATGCCATACATAAATAAATTTACCTTTTCGGCCAAAGCGCCCAGCTCTGCCAATTCTGTGCAGGTACACCTCATAATCAGGCTCATCTCTAGAATTATATTTGATTGGCATGTCGTAGTTGATGACCAGATTGACCTTTCAATGGGATAATGTTAGAATTAGAAATTCAACATGTGAGTAAAATCGGTATGACACACATAGTACCTGTGATTGGTCAAAACCCCGGGCAAGAAGATCAGTTGATATAAGAACCTTGGTGTACCCATCTTTGAATTCCTGTATTACCTTTTCCCTCTCTGAGTGGTCGAGGGATCCTTGAATTGAGGAACACACATAGTCCTCTTTTGTCAAAGCATTATGAAGATGCATAGTACTTATCTTTGTTCTCACAAATATGATAACCTGTCCAACCTTTTGACCAAACTCAAAGATCTTGTCCCTTATGACCTCTATTTTGGCTATCTCATCGGGGACTCGGACTTTATATTGCTTTACTTTGTCCAAAGTAAGATCTTCCTTCTTCACAAATATCTGGTTTCCCTCCTTAATGACCTTTGTAATAAAATCCTTCACTTTCTCGTTGAAGGTTGCAGAAAACAGAAGCAGCTGGCATAAAAGAATTCAAATAAGTAAAAAAAAAGGTACCATATAAAAAGATAAAACAAACACATCGAACCAAGAATTTTGATGAGCACTAAGAATATTCATAATGTTTTCACAGAAGGCACCATATAATAAAAGGCTAGTTTGAATAGCACATCCATGGAATTACGCCAACAGTTACAAGCATCACAAAGGATTATCCGCCACGTGGACTAGGCTAGTGGAACACCGAAGCAAATCAACACCATATATGGATGAATGTAAAGTTGAGGGCAATAACACCCAGTGGACGGCTGTTAAGATTACTATATGACTAGATGATAACCCTTGAGAACTAGCGTGGCTCAACTACTAAGTATATATAGGATAGGAGTTCCCAATATGCAATTAGCCGGTTACATAGATAATGCCATAGTACATGATTTCTTTTTGTAAGTCCTAATTAAACTAGCAACAACAATGATGCCCATGGATGAATATGCATTGTTCCAAAAACTAAGAATAATATGTGTTGCTCCAAACATAAAGAAAAAAAATGAATATCACAGTTGAAAAAACTGGTAAAATTGAATACAACCCTTTGCATCACCAAATGACCCATTTACACGATAATCCCTCTACCTATCATTAGCAGCTGGTAGAAGTTCAACAAGCAGCACATGAGCACATACAAAGTAGTACATAAACAGGTTGTTTCCTTTAAGAACCCCCAAATATAAAGATTCAAATAGTTCTTTGGAACACATGATTGCCATAACAACTGTCACTCGATTTTGAACTATTCCAATGTGCAAGCTGTTGTATGTGATCTACTGTCAAAGTCAAAAGCAGTCGATTGACTAAAAAGAGTTACCTGGCAGTCACCGGCACTGCTCTGTATATCCCTCATGATCCTTTTAGAATCACTCATAAAGTTCTCCTGCAAGAAGCATTCACCAGCACAAGAAAGCATACTCATTAGATCTAATAGATAGAAGATACTTTACATGAGCAGATATGATATGGAATTTTGGTTCCACCTATATGTATATTTCTACTCTTGGAAACTGTACAGTAATCTATGCCGTTGGAAAACGGATACTGTTTTTTGCTTATTCTTTTCGTCCACTCAGACAACACATGAACCAGGAGCTAACATCTAACATCACACAACTGCACCACGATGACACCCCTTAATGCTCACTAGGAAACTAGAAGTAGAAACTTCACAGGTTCACGGACTTGTACTGTACTAGACAGGAGGTCCAAATAACATTTGGGTACATTAATAAACGTCTCGAACTGTATACGTACCTCAGCAAGCATATGGTCTGCCTCGTCGAACACAAGAATCTTGATGTCCCTTGTGGCAAGCTTCTTATTGGTAATCCACTTAATGAGAGTCCCAGAAGTGCCAATCACCACCTGATCAGTGACCGGTGCCATCTTGGAGATGGGCATGTAATCCTTGAGAGCCGGCGAGATGGCAGAGGCACAGGTAATGCCGGTAAACTTGCTCATCCTCATGAGCACGGATTTATTCTGCACAGACCAACGGATCAGATTCATCAAATTAAAGGTGAGAAATAGCAGTCAGAGGAGTATTCAGTAACTAGATGAGACATGAGAGAGGGACCTGCTGCGCAAGCTCCCTGGTAGGGCAGATGCAGATGGCCTGGGGAATCCTGCGGCTGGGGTCGACGCGGCTGAGCATGCCGAGCACGAAGCAGGTGGTCTTGCCGGAGCCGTTGTGCGCCTGCGCGACGAGGTTCTGATAGGGCGGCGTGAGGATCATGGGAAGCGTGACGGCCTGGATCTTGCTGGGGCGGCTGAACCCCATCTCGTCGTGCAGACCCTTGAGCAGCTCCGGCGTGAGCTTCAGGTCCTCGAAGGTCGTCGCGGATTCGTACACCGTGCCGCTGGACGCCACCTGGGGAGCAAATCACCAAATCAGGCAACCGACATCGAGACTGGCATGGATAGCTAGGGCAATGCAGAATTGCAGAGCAGAAGCGCCTACAGCTTGGATTTGGGAGTCGTCGTCGTAGTCATCCAGCAGAGGCGGTCCGCCGCCGCCGACGCCGCCGTCCTCCGGCGCCAATAGCGAGAGCGCCTCCAACTTCTTCTGGTTCTCGTTCACCGCCGTCTCGATGGCCTTAGGATCGTCGACGTCGGCCGGGGACTTCTTCTCCAACTCGGCCATTGTAAATAGACCAAGAAAAATCGATAGCGTTGTTTCCGGTTGCGATTGCGACCTCGAGCGAAAACTCAGCGATCTTTGTTTGATGGTGTTCGTTGCCAATGTAATAGTGTATATATATATATGCCGAGAGTTTGTGTGAAACGTTTTGAATATGTTTGGCGGCGTGCACGTGTACGACAAGGAGTCGTCCAAACAAGCTATAGCCTTTTCACTTTCGGATATATCCGACACCGTCTTCGTCTAGATCTGCACTCACTTAGGAAAGTTTATCAAGCAAGTGTTGATTCACGTCCTAGTACGAGAGATATTTTTTTCTGACAATTGCTCACAAGTCATGCATGGGAACATCGAGGATTAACACTGTGTTAGGGAAACTCCAACACGCCGACGTATTTGGTCCACGCGTGATCGGAGCGGACGGAAACGCTGGCCCAACAGGCCGACGCAAACCCAAATTGCGTTTGACTCGTGTCCATGTGGACACATATTTCAGGCCCAAATTTATGCGTGATTTCTGTCCACACGAACACGAGACGGAAGCGCCGCGCGTCCATTTGGTGTCTGCTTCGGGCCTGCCTATGGGTCGCCCATATATCACATCTGCACAGGCAATCCCACTAGTTAGATCCAGAGTTTTCCAGCAGGTAGTCCTGGGTTTGAATCCCAGCATCTCAACTTTTTGTGTCTTTTTTTTCTTAATTTCTGTAGGCGTAAGATAGAGTTGTATCGCCTAAGTAGCTTAACAAATGGGCTGTGCAGCTACTTTTTTCGGTCAGGTTCAAGTATTTTTTTATAAAATATTCATATCTTTTAGAGGGTAACTTCAAATTTAATATATTATATATGAAAATTGCTCAGAAAAATGTGAAGATTTTAAATATGTTTTTATTTTGTATGTTAATCATTTCTAAATATGATATTATTTTTGTATGTTGAAATATTATATATGATATTTATCTGTCCTTCACTTCACCAGAACTATCGATGTTGGATTGTAGATCAACGACTGTCGATGAAAAGTTAGTGTAATTTGTGATTAAAGTTGGTACCTGTTATTCTACCATCTGATGCCACAAGCCAATTTGATGTTTTTATGCTACTGTTCATGCAAGGATAACATCGAAAAGCTCACGACTTTATTTTCTTCGTATATAGAAAACTTACCTTATTCACATCATAAGATGTCTTTCTTTATGCACAAGACAGATTGTGGTCTTTATTTTTTGGTGAGCAGACATCCGTAATTTGTCCCACTGGCGATTTGTGGTGTGCAAATTGTTTTGGCTTCTAACACATATGGTCTTCCCTTTCTCTCTATAATCTAATACAGACAAAGAGGATTATCAATCAAGTTATATTAGTGAATCTTCAACAGACTTCCCATAATAATTATTGATCATGTAGAACCAGGTAGATATGATGGGTTAGCGTATGTCTACTATGTGTAGCTTTGTCTAGGATAAAGTTGCTTAATTCTCAAACAAAGCTAAGTTACATAGCTCTTTTGGGTATAGCAAATACACATTGGTAGCAAAATCTTAGTTTGATATGCTTCTGTTACATGTCACACATTTAACAAATCTTATGCAAGGGAAGGAAAATACAAGTACGGTGCAGTGGGATTCTATAATTCAAATGACACGATCATAACAATGAATGAACTGAGTAGTTTTATTTCTGTGCATCCATACCTCAAAAATCAGGTAAGTGCCATACAGTGATAATAGCCAAGGAAGATGCTTTCTGAATTGCATCCTGATGGTTTTCAACATACCAGGACATCAAGCTAGCTATTGTATTGCAGTTCTATTTCAGGTCAGTTAGTAATCAGGATTCAGAATATCCATCAATGTATCAGCCGGGTATGTGGGACGACGGGGTTGCAACCGGGAGTCTAGCGTCTGCACGGCACCGAGATGGACCCGTTGTAGACTGCATCCGCAGCGACACACTGGCCAGGCCGACATTGGGCAGCCACGGAGTCTGCAGAGTTTACCAATTAGATGGTTGTGGCGAGAACTGGATCATGTATCTTAAGCCATTACTTTACATGATGGAGATCGAAGTACCCATTGTTATATTTGTGGTTACAATTTGTTAGAAGTAATACGGATTTGCAACCATGAAAAACAGGTATTTATTCAGCGTAAGCAACAACTCCTAACATTCAAGCTTATACTGGGACCTCATATGGTGAGCCCGGTTGTTTGTTCGTAACTCACTGTGGCATACTTTATGTTAAATGATGCTTCTTCAATCAACAACATGGGCGATCTTTTTCCGAATTTGATGGAGCACCATTTAGCCATCAATTTGATCTCTTACTCTAGCCTTTTTTCACTGTCGACATTCTTTAAATTACATGTCTTTCTTCTGGATCTGATTTACATGAACAGAGCAAGGTAAGCAGACCTACTTAAGTTCGTGTTCTTTGATTGCAGATGGAGGAGACCATGTTCGTGGGCTCATGATCATCCATGGTTGGCATCTTCAAGTGGTTTTGTCTTCATCTGCTAAATAAAGAACAAAATCTTCCAAAAATAGAGAATTAGGAATTCACACACTTATATTACATGAAAAGATCATAGAAAACAACAACCCACAAAGAAAACATATACTAGAAAAAAAAAACACCGTGTCTCTTGCCGTGCGGACGCTAACCCAGACACCGTTCAAATTACACAAGTTTCTTATTGCTGGATGCACGTACTAGATCTTGAATAATACAGTCACAAAGGATGGTGCCCTAGATCAGTGATGTTTGTCTAATGATTAAGTACACTACTAGCTCTCTAATGCAGGTCGCCTGATCCCTCCTCTTCCTGAATACAATATGCTCCACGTGTGCAAAGTAACATGGCTGCACTTTGCTACCTGCATTCCGTCTGTGAAAGCCCTGGTTCTTGGGTCGTAATACCGCAGCACCGTGTCCAGCGGGATGCTGCAGCCTGTTGGGGTCACCCGCATCCACATGACAATCGTTCCATCGTCTAGCACCGCTAATGGCTTCCCGAAATACATGCCAGAAGTCGGCACCGGTGACGAGAGCTTAAGAGAGGGCATGACAATCCTGTGCCGCATACACCAGTGTGCCTGGTCAGGGTCGTCCACGAGAAACCATAGCTCCATGGAGGTTTGGCGGTTGTCATGGCACACGACGAGTTTGCCTTCAAGTGTGGCTAAGGCGACATTGTGCTTGCACTCCGGGCCTTGGAGCGCATCCGGCTGCCACACCTCGTCTCCAAGGTCAAACGCCATGATCCAGGCATGCTGCACGTCGGGTGTGTCGTCGGGCTTGACCAGGAAGTAGGCCACCCCCTCGACCACAGCGACCTCCCTGCTGTAAGTCCATGGCGGTAGTGGCGCTAGCAAACTGTACCCTGGGCTCCCCGTCTCCCTCCAGCGCTGCTCCCCGCCATTATCGTTGAGGGTGAGGATCTTGCATATCTGCTGCCACGTACGCTTAGCTGCGTTCGCGATGGCGAGCACCTTGTACTCTCCCGTTAAGGCGGCGCACCCAAGCGTGCACAAAGTAGACATGTGGTTTGATGCCGGCGGGTCAGGCAAGAGTTTGACTGCGCCGGTGGCAGGGTCGATCAGGTGGAGCCGCCCGTCGTTGCCCACGACACAGACTGCTCGTTCGGGACTCACGTCGGGCGTCTCGTGCGGCGGCGGCGTGCTGTGGCGGCTTGTGACGACGTCAATGCTTACCTGCTTGAGGACGTGGCTAGAATCCATGTCCAGGACGCTGACGACGGCATCGCCAGGGCCGTCATGGCACAGGCCAACTGCGATGCGCGGGCCAGGTTGAGCGGCCGCGATGAAATCCAGGTGGCAGAGCAGGGAGTGCCATGCGGTGCAAACGGCGCGGAAGCGGCAGACCGACTTGGCAGGGAGGCGCAGTAGGATGTCGTGGAGCAGGTCGAGTGGCAGGACGCCGACGTCGTCCTCCGGCGCCGATAGCGAGAGCGCCCCCATCTTCTTCTGGTATGCGTCCACTGCCGTCTTGGTGGCCTTAGGAGCCTCTACGTCGGCCGGGGACTTGTTCTCCATCTCCGGGTTGGCGGCGCCGTCGGCCATCGGAAAGAGACCAAGAAGAATCGATAGCGTGTTCGGTGCCGATAGCGACCTCGAGTCAAAAGCAACGGATTCGCCGTTCGAGGGTTTGTGTTTGTGTTAAACGCGTTGAATATGTTCAGCGCCGTAGACGACAAGGAGTCGACCAAACAAGCTATATCTGTTTTTTTTTTCTTTTTCTTTTTCTTTCTTTTATCCAAACAAGCTATATCTTTTTTTTGCGGGGTCAAACAAGCAATATCTGACACCACCGTGCTCGTCTAGATCTGCACTGGATTAGGAAACTTTATAACAAACACAAGTACTGATTCACCGCGTGGAGGTTTTAGCTAGTACGAGAGTTTTTTTTAACACAGTACAATTGAAATCGAAGTGGCTGACATACATCAGCATACACTTACATTTATGAACCGACACACGCATCTCCGAGAGACTGAGCCAGCATAGCATCTTGAAATTGACGAAGTCACCACAGGTGTCTCGTACTCGACGGGAATATCTCCTCTCACTAACGAACATGGCCGAAATGTCTTAAAAAATATAGAAAAATCAGAGCACCAATGTCAAGTATAGGACTTAAACCCCTATTAGGCAGATGATACCACTGTCCAGCTAACCATCCACCCACAGATTCATTCGTAGAGAGAATTTTTTTTCCCCGACAGTTGCTCACAAGCCATGCATGAGAAAATCAAGGATTAACACTGTTATACCCTATGTTCATGGTCCAATGATAGTTTGAACAATTACTAGTAGCTATGATTTCAAACTGCATCTCTTCTATTATGATGATGAATTGCTTGGCTCTCTATTTTGTACTCGCTTCCTCCGGGTTACCCGATTCCCTCGTATCTTGTGTTAAAGTTTCACCATTAATTTAAGTAGGTAAATGATCGTGTCAAGCAACCGGATGAGTTTTGGGCCCGTCACTCCCACGCACGCGTCCTAGGGTGGACCCTCGAACCATTTTTTGTCTTTTCCCTTGTCTCCTTGTGATGATTCTCGCCCATTCGTTCTTCAAGCGCATGATTAGCCTGGATAGTGTCGCCGCCACGCCGTCCAAACCTAACACACTAACCCCCTATGGAAAATCTCAGACAAATTTCTCAGGACGTTGTATGATAAGCCTAGATCTAATATCAGACTCTAGAACCACATGAATGTGTGTCACGCACAAACCATCCCAAATAAATTTGATTTTTTAACCATACTACATGACAATGTTGTTGGTCTATTGTAATTTAGTAACTCCCCGTCATGCATGCAATATGCTAGTCGTGTCTTGTTCTCAAAATCTCTGATTCACGGGTTGTCACGGTAATATAAGGCTTGTATTATTTTAATTTGTATCTAGAGTTGTGTTGTGATATCTTCTCGTGAGTCCTTGATCTTGGTCATACACATTTGCGTGTATGATTAGTGTACGATTGAATCGAGGGCGTCACAAATTGGTATCAGAGCCGACTGCATGTAGGAATCCCCCTTCCACACTCCTTGGCCGAAGTCGAGTCTAGACGTTGCAAAACTTTTTAGTAACATGGCTGTGTGTCTTACGGGCACACGTCGCCATTGGGTGGTAGTAGGATCTTTTATTCCTCAACCTATACTCTGGGACTCTGACATGTCTTCTATTCGGGTTAAACGATTTTACTAACTCTGACTCTAGGTTCTCGATAATACTTTCTCCCGAAGAGCCCCTTATTACAGATGATCGTCTGCTGCACCAGAAGAATCCGAAGATACTCTCCGATGTTCTCTTGAGACTTTATGGCGTCGCTTTTGCAATTCCCTTCCATCGATAAACCCCCGTGGATAACCACGTATACTCGCCTTTCATACGATGCTTCCCAGCTGATCTTGTTATTACGAGATACCTCGAAATGCTCTCTGTTGTTCCGAGAATCCTTTGAGCTTACTGCCTTGCTGTTCTCTGTCACCTGAATACCCCTACGGATAATTCTCGCACTTATCGAGTATCCGCTCAGTCCGAGTTGTTCATGTGTTTCGCCAAAGACTTCAAAATATCATTTGATCTTCCGAAAATCCCGAGTAGCCTATTGCTCTTGAAATTCTCGCTTGCTTGAATTATGGTTAATCCCATAAGTTTCTTAATCTTATTGGCCTCCCTTGTCTTTATCATTTTAAGTCCGTTGATTCAATATGTTGAGGATGCCCGCATTCCTCAGTCGAATCCTAGGATTCATCCTGCCGGCTCAGACGTCATTTGGATATGAGCTGGTTCTTGACCAATCAATGCCTTGATTGTTTGTGCTTCAAAGTCTATTGAACTTATTCATTTTCGATCAGAACAATTGCTTCTGATCCCTTGATTTGGAAATCATAAAATTTCCTTACATTGAGCTTTGAGTTAGTTAGTTGTTTCTATCAGCTGATCCCCTTGCATTCTTTCTTCTTCTGGTAGAGTACCGATACTCACATCAGCTCTGTTGTGGATCGTCAGATCCATTATTGGATTTCATCCGACATCGTATTCAATAACCTTGTGAGCCTTTCCACCGTTATATAATACCTTTGGTAAATTGTATCCTCTGCCTTGTCAATCATGCTCTACTTTCGAGCTTGTGTTATTTACTCCTGAAGTTTGTGATATATATTCTTAAGATACCCGATGGTTTGAACTAATGCCTTCCCTAATCTGTGCAAACCCGGAAGATTTCACGGGTCATACTTATCTGGTATTGCACCAGGTAAAACTTTCAACAACTAATGTCATTTTCAAAATACGAGAGGTGAATGAAAGGTTATGCATTGAAGAAGTGGGAGTCGACCTTGAACTTTGTGTTGATGCCCATGGACACGATGTAGATCTTATCATTAAAGTTTCTCTTAAATTAATTTTTTCCCTTAATATAAGTTCTTATATCTGGGATCCGGCCTTTTGCAATCGTGGTTTCGACCATATGTTCTTCTTTGACCCCATTTCACGGGCAAGTTTAAGCACTTGTCTTCTGTGGATCAATACACCAGTCCAACCTTTACTTTGATCTTCCGTCGAGTATTACACCATGGTACCTCGATAATATCAAGTACTACATTCTCACTGATTCCAATTTTTCACGGGCTCTGAGTTATTAAACACTCAAAAACCGATAATTGAACCGAGTCCACACTATGGTTCAACAACTATTATAAATCTCTTTGCTTACGAGTTTGTACCCGATCACATCCTTCCTACCCTATTTGGCTATATCATTACTGTGATGATTTTAACTGTGCTACCTGGTCCTTACTCCCGGAGCACAACTTTCGACGATGAGCTAAGCTTACGTCGATCTTCCTCATCATACGACTTTGCCTTAAACAACGAGCTTGGTTTCAAGTTTGTGTCATACCCTTGGTTTCAATAACCTTTCGCTTCATCATTCCTTTGGCTTGATGTCATTACCGACCAATTACATCTTCATGAAATCTCTCAACAATTGTGTCGTGATCATCATCGGCATATGTCTTTTCGTTCTCTAAACCGTCTCTTCCAGGATGTCAATTGAGTTCATTATGAGAAATACCATCCTTGCCCTCGATGATCTGTGTTATCATCGACCACTTTATTGACTTCCCTCCAACACAAACTTATTCGTGTTCTGTGTTATACCTTGAGTTCCTTGCTACCCAACATTTGTTCTTCTTTACCTTGGAGTATTACCATCTTTTGTATCCAGGATGTCGTGCTTAGCACACCCGGCCTGAGGCCCTATGGTTATAGTTCTTCCTTTTAGCAATATTATCCATTCTTCCATGAGGAAATTTTAAGACTTATTCTATAAGTTGTTCCTGATGGCTCCTTTTTGTTTCCAAAGTCTGATCTTCACCTGTTGACCATGTCAATGCTATCTCGAAGCATGTCTATGGTGCTCCGATTTTCAACAGGAACATTTGAAGCCCAGTGCTAAATGTTTCCTGCTCAATTATCCAAATACCGCTGTATGGGTAATGTCATGAAAATTCTCTCCCCTACCTAAAGAGTTTTCTACATTATATCCTGACATGGATATCATGCTCTGCTTGTCCTTGGGAAGGATATACCCTTGAAATATGTGTTTAAACAAAATTTCCTTTCCATTGTTCTGTTTAATCTGATAATCGTATTTTCCTTTCCATTGTTTGGTTTAACCTTTCTTGAGGTCTATATAATCTAAGCAGTATTATTCTCCTGCTTATGTAAACACCTCGGTGTACAACTCTGTCAGCAAGACCCTGTTACCATTATTGATGACATTTCGGTAACACCGATGGACGAGAACTTTGCCTATTGGTCTGCCTCGTGCAACGAGCAGGAATATGGTTCTCTTCGTCCCTCGCCCTTGGTACTGACGTTGTTGCCGACATAATCGACAGGCTACCCTCTGACATGCCTTGCTATCATGACTATGCAAGATGTCACCGCTCCTCCTACTTTTAACCCACATGGTGGGCCCATAACCCACAGTTCCACAGGATCGTAACCTGACTCTCCTGTACCCCCTGATCCCAAGGTTGTTCCTCGCGCGTGGCCTCGTATGTAATTCACGAGCCACCTTCCGAGAGATCATCAATTTTGGCATCAGACAGAATAATTTTTCTGTTGCTTTGAACCGCTTTCACGGCCTGTTACAGGCATCAAACGATTGTCTATCCGCTTGAAACTTCTTATTGTACCGTCTTACTTAGCTCTCGATGTGTTTCATTTGTTCAACTCGAGAGATAGTCATGTGTTCATTCATGGGATAACCCCAGATGATTACCCCTTATAGCATCCTATCATTATCGACCTGCCCCTTACCTATTCGTAAGTACGATGGATTTTCCCGAAGAAAGGATGCCAACTTCATCATGATGACCTGGAGAAGGTCAAATTAATGGATCGACCTCCTCGAGAAGAGTAACCAAGACCAACAAGACCCGTTAGAAATTCGTAACCTAATCCCTTCCCCGCACTTCCCCTCTTAAATCTCGGGACGAGATTTCTTGTAGTGGAGGAGAATTGTGATGCCCAGATAATTAGACTACAGTAATTCCCTGCTAATGATGCCACGTCACCTCGGTTACTGTTGATAAACCCGCGTTAGTTCGAAACCTGTTCAAATTCAAATTCAAAATCAAGAAAATAATAAAAGTTTTCAAACATTAAAACTAAAATGTTCATCATGTGGCATTAGTCCCTAACTAGTTTTGGTGGTCAAACCAATCTTTTACAAAGTGTTTAAATGCCCTAAACTAATTAAAACAGTGGCTAAAATAATAACTTAATTGCTTTTGAAAATATAAAAATATTAAACTAATTTATTTTGTGTCCAAACTAGGTTTGGAAGTGGCCTAATTTGTTGATGCTAATTCAGGTGCTAACTTCATATTTTAAAAGAAACTATTATAACAGAAAGTAAAATAAACAGAAAAGAGTAAATAAAATAAAAAACTGTTTAACAGGAAAAATAAAACAAAAGAAACAGAAAAGGGAGAACCCCCCCCCCCTCTCCCCTAGGCCAGGTGGTCCAACTAGCCACACAGCCGGCCAGCCCAACAACAGGCCGGCCCAAACCCCACTCCTCTCCTTATCCCCTCACTCCCGCATATAGCTGTTTAGCCCGGCCCACGAGCACGCCGGCACGGCCCGCCATGGGCCAGGCACGGCACGG
>NC_041386.1:621650626-621651210 GCF_002162155.2 Triticum dicoccoides
GATCCCCATCTCTCTCTCGTCTCCCTCCAGCGCCGTCATAGGAGAGGGCGCTCGATCCCCGTCGCTCTCCCCATTCGCCCCGACCCCCCTTCTCTCGGTCCCTCACCAGATCTGGAGCGTGCCCGCGCCCGAGGACCGCCACCTCCGCTCGCAACTCCTCTCTTTGTCCTTGCGCCGTCGTCCTCGCCCAGGACCTGTCGCCTCGCGCCTCCACTCCTCCGACGCCCGTCCCCGCTGTCCCGGACCGCTCCCCTGCACCTCGGCTGCCCCGCACCGTCCTCTGCTCGTCGGAGAGCCATGGCGCCGCCGGCGACCCTGCCGCCACCTCCCCGAGCCCGCTGCCATGCCCCTCCCGCTCCTATGTGAGCCACTGCCTCCCTCTTCCTCCCTCTCCTCCTCTATGCGCGCGCGCCGCCGTCATCGTGCTCGCCCGCTGCATCCCGTGGCCGCCGTCGCGCCGCACTTGCGCGCCGCGCCACCCGCGACTTGCGCCTCGCCCCCCAGCGCGCGTCGTCGCCATGGGCGCGTCCTGCCCCGCGTCGCTGCACCCACGGGCTCCCCTGCCCGCACTCCACGGCCGCCAT
>NC_041386.1:621651393-621727164 GCF_002162155.2 Triticum dicoccoides
CATCGCCACGGCTGTGTGCCGGAGCTCACGCTCCAGGTAGCACGCGCCCCCCTGCTCCCCGCACTGCCGCTCCCGTCGCCGCCCGCAGGCCCCCACGCACTGCCCTTCGCTCCGGCCTGCCTCGCCTAGCGCGGCCCCTCTCCCGCCTACTCCCCGGCGCCCCACCGCCAGCGTCGACCTCACCCCGCTCCAGGCAGCGCCCCCCCATTCGCCGCTACCCCGTAGCGCACTCCGGGCGGGCTGGCGCTCGTCGCCCACGCCGGCCAAGCACCACCCCACCCCAGTGGCCTCGCCTCGCCTCCCTGTCGGGTTCGGCCCCGCACCGCTGGCGCTCACACGGCCACAATGGCCTTGGGCCACTGACCGAACGGGCCCAACCCCAAAACAAAAAAAGGTTAAAAAAACAAATAAATAATTAATTAACTTAATTAATTAACTTAATTAATCTAGGTTAATTAAACTTAATTAACCTGCTAATCAACTGTTAGCGGTTAATTAAATGTACAGTCTATGACCAGTGGAACCCACATGTCAGTTTGACCCGGTCAACGGTCATGATTGAACGATGACGTCATGCTGATGTCATGATGACGTCAGCTGGCACTATTCTGAATATTGTTGAATTAAATAAATTAAATAAATCCTAAAAATGATTTATATCTTTTAGAAATTAAATTAAATAAACCGTAGCTCGGATGGAAAAACTTTGTATAGGAAAGTTGCTCAGAATGACGAGACGAATCTGAATACGCAACCGGTTCGTCCGACACACATCCCTAGCATAGCCACGCAACTTTCCCCCTCTGGTTCAACTGTCCGAAAACGCGAAACACCGGGGATACTTTCCCGGATGTGTCCCCCCTTCGCCGGTATCACCTCCTACTGCGTTAGGTCACACCCGGCACATCTTATTGCCATGTTATGCTTTGTGGTGCTATGTTTGCTTTATATTTACTGTTTCTTCCCCTCTTCTCTCCGGTAGACCCCAAGACCGATGCTGCCCTTGTGATCGACTACGTCGACGACGACCCCCCTCCTTGCCAGAGCAACCAGGCAAGCAAACCCTCCTTGAGCATTCTGATATCGCCCATTTCTTTGCCTCTCATGCTTGCATTATAACTGCTACTGCTTTCTGTATGATCCTACTCTGATGCATAGCCTGCTGTTGTTACCTGCTTTCATACCTTATCTGCTTATCCTAAACTGCTTAGTATAGGTTGGTTAGTGATACATCAGTTACCCCCACCTTGTCCCTGTTGCCCTGCTTCATCATCGAAGACCAGGCCCCGACACCGCACATCACTTTCCTCTTAGTTGCTCGACACTACTGGGTTACTATCGAGTGCCGAGGGTGAGGCCTCTTCAGCACTTCTGTTGTTAACCTGTAGTGTAGCTATTCGGTCGTGGTCATCGAGGGTGATTTCCTCCTTATCGACTTTCATACGGCTCTGTCGTGCAACCCCTCAAGTGTGAACCTCGAGGGTGGATCCTCTTACATTCACCTTGATGATTACATCGAGTGGAATTCATCGGGGGTGATTCCTCGGGTTTTTCCCTTGATGTTTGGACACACGGATACTTGGACTTTACCCCTGTTACTTGGAAAGACGGGTCGACCCTGAGGGGTACCCGCGCGAGCTTAATTGCGAGTGATGTGGAGAAGGGTTGACCTGGAAGGTGCCCGCGAGATACTTACGAGGCGTGGCCGGGCATTCTTAGCCCTTACCGCAAGTACTCGAGACGGGGCGACGGGGTCACATTGATCGTGAGTCTCTGCTCGTTACCGCGCGTTCATAATCCACTACGATTTGGATATTTGATCTGAGGGGCCTCTGGCCTGATAGCACTAACCATCACGTGGGCATAGTATGGGCGTTCTGCGTCGTATACATCAGCCGAAGCTTAATAGATGTCAGCGACTGAGCGGCGCGCGCCGGGTTAGACTGGAAAGCACCTACCTTGTTGAAGGAGGTAGCGAGGTCTGCTCACCGGCCGCATACGCAACGTGCAGGAGTTCCTGGGGAGATGGCCCATGACCCCTGGGGGCATAGGTTTAGTCCGGCATGCTGGCCTCTCTATTAAGCCTAGGTCGGGTTGCGGTGTATTGTTTGGTCGAGGCCGGGCATGACCCAGGAAAGTGTGTCCGGCCGGAGTTAATCGAGCGTGGTGGGTAAGTTGGTGCATCCCTGCAGGGAAGAAAACATCTATCGATAGCCTGTCCTACGGTAACAGACACTTGGAGTTGTATCCCGATCGATACAACTAGAACTGGATACTTGTGATGAGAAATTGGTTGTGATGAGAATTGGATTGTGATGATAACTGGATAGTATGGCTCTGGGATTGCTTTCTCGCAGGGAGTCGAGAAAGGATCTCTGGCCGAGGTTGATAACACTTCTACTACTTTACTTTATGCTACTCTACTCCCTCCTGTTGCTGCAAGATGGTGGTTTCCAGAAGATGCTAGTCTTCGATAGGCTAGGCTTTCCCCTTCCCTTCTGGCATTCTGCAGTTTAGTCCACAGATACAACCCATTCCTTTGATACAAATGCATACTTTTGCGAGTACTTTGGATGAGTACTCACGGTTGCTTTGCTACTTTTTCCCCCCATACCCGATTGTTGCGACCAGATGACGGATCCCAGGAGCCAGACGACACCACTGAAGACTACTGCTATCCGGAGGGTACCTACTACTACGTGACGGCTGCTGACGACTTGGAGTAGTTAGGAGGCTCCCAGGCAGGAGGCCTTGCCTTTTCGATCGTTGCTACTTTTGTGCTAGCTTTCTTAAGACAAACTTGTCTAACTTATGTCTATACTCAGATGTTGTTGCTTCCGCTGACTATTGTGTATTCGAGCTTGTGTATTCGAGCCCTCGAGGCCCCTGGCTTGTAATATAAAGATTATTATTTTAGTTTGTGTCTAGAGTTGTGTTATGATATCTTCCCGTGATTCCTTGATCTTGGTCATACATATTTGCATGTATGATTAGTGTACGATTGAATCGAGGGCGTCACAGGATCTGGCTGGCGGCAACAAGGGCGCTCACTTCGCCTACCTCATCGCCTTAGCTTTGCGACCAAGCCTCTCATGCAAGAAAATAGTCAAACTTTTCACAAGTCACCACACTGCCAAGAAGACAATCAAGCAGATTAAGCAAACGAGGATCAGACCAGTCTTGATCAACGTGGATGTCCGTCGTTGTGCGCGCCGGTTGCTCCGTTATACTAAGCCTCTTAGCTTGAGTGCACGATAATGGTAGCTCACACGGCATTGAGTCAGGATTTTCCCATGAGTGGGAAGAAGAATATAATCATCGGAGAAGAGACAAAAACTTTATTACGATATGAGCCGGCCGACGTCACGACATGCTACAACGCAACTCGCAGAGCATCATCATGTAATCAACGTTGATTTTCACCGCACATCTATGACAATCGAAAAATGCTACACTCCCTCCGTTTCAGTTTACAAGTCCTGTGTGTATACCTAGGTTGTTAATTTTATCATCCTAATATAAACTATATAACGTAAAAATTATACTGTTTAGAAATAGAACATCTCAAGTTGTTACTTATCAATCAGGCTAGAAGATTTTACCCTAAAAACATCTGGAAGGTTTTAATGTGGACATCTGGATTAGCTAAGGTCATCAGTTAGTCACATGCCAGATTTTACCCCATATGGGGTGCGGCTCCTTGGGGGGTTTAGCAGCTCGGCCAGAACTTGCTCGGCCCCTGTCTCCGCCCTTGCCTTCAACAGCTTGACGAAACGCGTGCTCTCGATCACGGCGCGCCAGCTCCGGCATACAAACTTGAGATGCATGAGGTCGCGTGGGGGCGGCGGACAGCACGCTAGAGCCACGCAAAGGGCATGTGTCGCCGCCGGCGAGAAGAGGATGTCCTCATACGGCCTGCCGGGGGACACAACGTTTTCCTCGTACAGCGTGGCTGAACACGTGTGGCGGCCGTAGGGCAGGCGCTCCGCGTTGCCGGTTGATGGCGTGTACGCGATGGGGCCGGCTGCCCACCACTTGATGCTCTTTTTCATAAATAGTATGCGGCGGCCGTCGTCCATGAAGGCGACCGGACTGGCTTTGTGAGAGAGTATGTATCGAGCGACCTCCAGCGACGCCGTGTTTGGGTCTATGCGGCAGCGCAACTCCCATGCACCGGCCTCGTGGTCACGCAGCAACCACAAGTCGTATGGCCGGTGACCGCGGTGGATGCTGCCGACTATGGGGTTGAAGAGGCACAGGCGCCCCTCGAGCTCCGTCAGTCGGTACTCTCCGAGGTAGTCCACGCGGGGAGGCAGCGGGACGACCCCGAACGTCTCGTCGGCGAGGGAGAAGGTGATGATGAGCCCTCGGCGGGTCACCCTCCAGTGCGAGTCCATGTTCGGCTTCTGCTTCTGCGCCATCCAGTGCACGTGGCCCTGCGCGAACACGCTCGGCTCGTACTCGCTCAACCAGCCCTGCGGCTTTGTCGCCTCGGGCCGGCCGGTCGCCGCTGGTGCACGCCAGAACCCCTCATCGTCCAGAACATAGACCTGTACGAGGACCCGGGCCTTGACTCCACGGTAGTATATGCGCACCACCTTGTGCTTACCGCTGCGCGCGTCGTAGCCGAGGCCAAAGCTCTCGTAGCGCCCCTGTGCCGGAAGAGTGCGGCCCGCCCGCCAGTGGCACGGCGGGAGCCGCGCGATGTGGCCGGTGGAGGGGTTGTACACGCAGCGCGACCCCTCGACGTGACCGTCGTCTACGAGGACGAGCCCGCCGCAGTGCTGCGTGATGATGGTGGGGTAGCAAAGCGGCATGGCGATCCGCGGCAGCGGCACGACACCGTCGACGGGCCGGGCAGGCGACCACGCGTGCGCCGTGGTTGTCGTTGTGTTGGCCTTCCACGAGCTCTGAAAAAGAAAGAACCTGGGGCCACCGTGCCGGTTGGCGGCGCGGCGGTGGCGGTCAACGAAGTCGTTGGAGGAGAGCGCGGCCGCCCAGCCCCGTGAGAGGCCGCGGCAACCGAGGACTAAGCTGGCCGGCAGCCGTGTGAAGATGTCCTCGATGACGTCGTCGGGGAGGACTGGGCATGGAGCCTCCATTGGTGGTTGCGGCGAGACACCGTGAAACGGCGGCGGCACGCTCAGGGTTTATTCCTGCAACGGAGAAAAGAATTAGTGGCGGTCACGTAACCTTGGCTGGGCCGCCGACATGAACCTTCTGCGCTACTTCAATTTTTTTCGGCCCAGATTTTGTATATACATTAACGTTTCGGCCTTATTTCAACTGAAGTTTATTTTTTTGCGAAATTATTTCAACTAAAGTTAACTGATAGACAGCATGGATTCTCAAACAGAAGAGAAAAAAGATAGAGACCAATCATGGATTCACAAATCATACAGACAAGAAAAAGATAGAGAGCAAGCATTACGTCAACCTGCAGCAGGCGCTATCATCGTGCCGTCAAAAAGTTAAGTCACAAAATTGCAGTACTCCACAACAATGATTACCATCGCCTGTGACAGTTGTTCTTCTACTCTCCTTGAGATCATTCTCAACATTCAATAGTACTCCCTCTGTAAATTAATATAAGAGCGTTTAGATCACTACTTTAGTATTTTAAACACTCTTATATTAGTTTACGGAGGGAGTATGAATGAAATATTGTCATTCTCTAGTTTGCATTCCTCATATAACTCCCCAAAGCTTCAACGATGCTTCCTTTAGCGCAAATGCGTAGGGGCACGCAGGTGTGGGAGGCACGCACCTGCAGGAACGCCTCCGGCCATCGATCTATGCCCTGATCTGAACACAAGTTCACACCTTAGTTGGTTCACAATTTATGGATTTTGTTATCACTGTGAATACGAGACAGTTTATGTGTTTATTCTGTATAGATATTTTCGTCGGGACCTGATATACATCGTTTTATCTGTTTATACGCCACATACCCTGTTCTATTACATACCTTGCTCGACGCCTTCGCTCTACTGTTCACCTTCTTCTTCTTACGTTCCTTCGCAGTTCCCTTACCGTTCCATGTTGTTCTTTCTCTACTCTTCTCGTGCTCTGGACTCACGAGATATGATTTATACCACGCAGGTACGCTCAACTTCTTAATTGGTACTGCATTCGTGCTTCGCAAGTTCATGCCGTTGTTCATCAGTTCGTACTGCCATCGTGCTTTGATACTTCTCCAACGTATCTATAGTTTTTGAGGTATTCATGCTATATTTATACAAGATCAACATGGTTTTGATGCACTTTTATATTATTTTTATGGACTAACATATTAATCTAGTGCCCGGTGCAATTCTTGTTTTTTTGTTTGTTTTTATTTCGTAAAAAAAACCATACCATACGAAGTCCAAACACGATAAAAATTTACGATGTTTTTTTATGTAAAAGCAGAGACCCATGAAGCTTCCGGATGCAGCCGTAAGGTGCCTGGGGGCCACAAGCTCAAGGGGTGCCTCTTCCCCCTAGGACGCGTCATGCAAGCTTGTGAGCCACTCTAGCACTCCTTTGGCATGATTCCAATGCTGAAAAATCATATATATATATTCTAAAACACCTGAAAAGAAACCTAAAACTTTTACTCAGCAGCCACAAACCTCTATTCCGAAGCGATCTCATCTGGTGGCCTTTTCCGGCACCCTGCCGGAGGGGAAATCATCACGGAGGCCATCTTCATCATCCTTGCTACCTCCATTGTGATGCGTGAGTGGTTCATCCTTGGGGCTAAGGGTTTGTACCAGTAGTTGTGTGTCTAATCGCTTTCTTTCTCGCGTGCTCTTGATTTGACACGATCTTCATGTACCATGAGCCTTATTAATATAGTTGGATCACATGATGTTCACCTCCCTCTCTTATTTTCTTGGTGAATTGAGTATTGCTCTTTGAGGTTTCTTTATGTTGGATTGAATATATGCATGTATCACTCATGGATACTCGTGGTGCCATTGTGTTGGAAATATGCCCTAGAAGCAACAATATTGTATTATTATATTTCCATGTTTATAATTAAGAGTTTATATTATATACTATAACTATATATGATCCTTAGAATATGCCATTCGGTGGAAAACTCATATGTACAAGTGGAATGATAAATAGTAAAATATGATTCCTAGTCTCTCCTCTAAGACAAGCTGAAGTGTTGTTGGTGACCATATTTTTCGGATCTTAGGATATCGTTAGGTGTAACGATAGTCCTAAAACAACTTGGAGAATATGACGTTAGAAGAACAGTCATATTGAATCAACCTAAACTTGTTTCTTATACTTTGAGATACAATCATCAGAAGTCCATTGTTATAACATGGAGAGTTAACTTATGATTTAGTTCCTGAGACCATGAGAGTATCATAGTCATTTCTTACCGTACAATGAACTTTCTGGTTGCTCAAACGTCATTTGTAACACCGTGATTATAACGGCAACTTACAGGTTCATCGGAAAGTTTGACAAGGGACTAGATAACTCAAGAGTGGGATTTGCTCCTCCGATGATGGGGAGATATTCTTACGGCCCTCTTGGTGTGAGGACATCCATATTCATCTGGCCAGACACATGAGACTATGTCACTAGAATGTTGGAACATGTCAACGAGAAAGAAGAACAAAATACGTAACAAAAGGGGTTTTGTTCATGTCTATGTTTACCGAACCTACAGGGTAATAAACTTAAGGTAATCATGATCTGCTGAGTGTTAGTGGAGCAAGAGTTATGAGAAAATATTTATGAAATAGTTTCATTAATATTGGAAATACTTTCGAGAGGTACCGAAAGCGTTTTGGGGTCACCGAAGGGTTTCGGGGTTTACTGGTAATAACGGCAAATAATATATAGGTGCAAAATGTTTCCGAACATGTTTAATTAATGATGAAAGGCTCTAATAATAGTTTATTATCATGGTTTAGCAAAAATATTGATGTTGAAGTTTGTTACTCCTGAAGTATGCACGTATAGCCTCTAGTTAGTTTTGTGATGAAGTTGGACCATAATTTATCATGATTGAAATCCTTTGTGTTGTTCATATCGGGGGTGCGCGATGGTTAACTCCTCCCAACCTCCCCGTAGGGGCATGCGTGTAGTACTTTGCATCGAGGGCTAACAAACTTTCACAATAAGTATATGAGTTGTTTATGACTAATGTGAGCTTTTGAACTATAAGAACTTCCACCTATCCATATTTTGCTAGCCTCTTCGGTGTCGTGCATTGCCCGTTCATACATCGAGACTTGGTGCAAACTTCGCTGGTGCATCCATATCCCGTGAAATGACTTGCTCTTTCACACATAAGCCTTATATATCCTTCCTCAAAACAACCACCATACCTACCTATTATGGCATTTCCATAGTCATTCTGGGATATATTGGCATGCAACTTTCACCGTTACTATTCACATGACTTGAGTGTTCATTGTTGTTGGAAATATGCCCTAGAGTCAATAATATTGTATTATTATATTTTCATTATTCATAATTAAGAGTTTATATTCATGCTATAACTTCTATGATCCTGGAATATGCGATTCAGTGGAAAACTCATATGCACATGTGAAATGATAAATGGTAAACAATAGGCTCCGGTCTCGCCTTTAAGACTGGCTCAAGTGTTGTTGATGATCATGTTTTCCGGATCTTAGGATATCATTAAGTGTAATGATAGTCCTAAAACAACATTAAAGTTATGACATTAGAAGAACGATCATATTAGATTGACCCAAACTTGTCTGTTATACTTTGTGATTTTATTGTCTGAAATCATTTGTTATAACATGCAATGGTAGCATGTGTTTTAGTTCCTCAGACCATGAGAGTGTATCGGTCAGTTCCTACCATAAGGTGGACTTTAAGGTTGCTCAAACGTCATATGTAACAAGGTGATCATAACGACAACTTTCAGGCTCACCGGAATGTTTGACAAGTGACAGAATAGCTCAATAGTGGGATTTTCTCCTCCGACGATGGAGAGATATTCTTAGGGCCCTCTCGGTGTGACGGCATCCACCATCATCTGGTGATGACCCACAAGTACAGGGGATCAATCGTAGCCCTTTCGATAAGTACGAGTTTCGAACCCAACAAGGAGCAGAAGGAAAATGACAAGCGGTTTTCAGCAAGGTAATTTCTGCAAGCACTGAAATTGTCGGTAACAAGTAGTTTGATAGTAAGATAATTTGTAACGAGCAAGTAACGGTAACGGTAAATAAAGTGCAGTAAGGTAGCCCAATCCTCTTTGTAGCAAAGGACGGGCCAAAATGATCTCTTATAGTAAGTGAAGTGTTCTTCAGGGCACACAGGAATTTCATCTAGTCACTTTCATCATGTTGGTTAGATTCGCACTCGCTGCTACATCTTGAGCATGCGTTGGTTTTCCCTTGAAGAGAAAAGGGTGATGCAGCACAGTAGCATAAGTATTTCCCTCAGTTTTTGAGAACCAAGGTATCAATCCAGTAGGAGGTAACACACAAGTCGCCTAGTACCTGCACAAACAAACAAGAACCTCGCAACCAACGTGATAAAGGGGTTGTCAATACCTTCACGGTCACTTACGAAAGTGAGGTATGATAGAAATAATAAGATAAATATATTTGGTATTTTTATGATACTAGAAATGCGCACGTGCAACACACGTTAATATTTAGTAAACGCTTTATTTTGACTATACGCCTGAGGAGAATTTAGCACGAATTGCAACAAGGAAATACAATCAATCAAAGAGCAATTTTGATTAAATTCCTTCAATCCCACTTTTATCAAATTTAGCATCAAGATCAACAAATTCCGAATTCTTGGAACGCCTTCTAGGTAAAGGTGGATCATATTCAGTCCCATCATTATCAAGATTCATATTGCAAAACAAAGATTTAATAGGGGACACATCAATAACTTTTAGGCCTTCATCTTTATTTTCGTAGGAACTAGAAGAACGCGCCCTTATAAAGGCATCTTTCTTAGCACGCATCCTAGCGGTTCTTTCTTTGCACTCATCAATGGAAAATATCATGGCTTTGAGAGACTCATTGATATCATGCTTAGGTGGAATAGATCTAAGTTTCAAAGAATCAACATCAAGAGAAATTCTATCAACGTTCCTAGCCTAATCATCAATCTTAAGCAATTTTTCTTCAATCATAGCATTAAAATTCTTTTGCAAAGCAATAAATTATTTAATATTAGATTCAAAATCAGAGGGCATCTTATTATAATTTCCATAAGAATTGTTGTAGGAATTACCATAACTATTAGAGGGATTACTAGGACAGGGCATAGGATTAAAATTTCCTCTATACGCGTTGTTACCAAAATTGTTCCTACCAACAAAATTCACATCCATAGATGCATTATTATTATCAATCAAAGTAGACACGGGCATATCATTAGGATCTGAAGAAACACTCTTATTAGCAAATAATTTCATAAGTTCATCCATCTTTCCACTCAAAACATTAATTTCTTCTATCGCACGCACCTTTTTATTAGTAGATCTTTCAGTATGCCATTGAGAATAATTAACCATAATATTATCTAGGAGTTTAGCAGCTTCTCCTAAAGTGTTTTCCATAAAAGTGCCTCCCGCGACCGAATCTAAAAGATTCTAGAAGAAAAATTCAATCCGGCATAAAATTTCCGAACAATCATCCATAAATTTAAACCATGAGTAGGGCAATTACGTATCATTAATTTCATTCTCTCCCAAGCTTGTGCAACATGTTCATGATCAAGTTGCTTAAAATTCATAATATCGTTTCTAACAGAGATGATCTTAGCGGGAGAAAAATACTTAGAGATAAAAGCATCTTTGCACTTATTCCATGAATCAATATTATTTTTAGGCAAAGACGAAAACCAAGCTTTAACACGATCTCTAAGCGAAAAAGGAAATAGCTTCAATTTAACAATATCATTATCCACATCTTTCTTCTTTTGCATGTAACACAAATCAACGAAGCTATTTCGATGGGTAGCGGCATCTTCACTAGGAAGGCTGGAAAACAGATCTTTCATGACAAGATTTAGCAAAGCAGCATTAATTTCACAAGATTCAGCATCGGTAAGAGGAGCAATCGGAGTGCTAATAAAATCATTGTTGTTGGTATTGGTGAAGTCACACAATTTAGTATTATCTTGAGCCATCATGATAAGCAAGCATACTAACACACAAGCAAACAAAAAGCAAGCGGGCAAAAAGAGGCAAATTGTGAAAGAGATGGAGGATAGAGAGAAAGAGGGCAACTAAAATGGCAAGGGTGAAGTGGAGGAGAGGAAAACGAGAGGCAAATGGCAAATAATGTAATGCGGGAGATAAGGGTATGTGATGGGTACTTGGTATGTTGACTTTTGCATAGACCTCCCCGGCAACGGCGCCAGAAATCCTTCTTGCTACCTCTTGAGCACTGCGTTGGTTTTCCTCGAAGAGGAAGGGATGATGCAGCAAAGTAGCGTAAGTATTTCCCTCAGTTTTTGAGAACCAAGGTATCAATCCAGTAGGAGGCTACGCGCGAGTCCCTCATACCTGCACAAAACAAATAAATCCTCGCAACCAACGCAAATAGGGGTTGTCAATCCCAATAAGGCCACTTACGAGAGAGAGATCTGATAGATATGATAAGATAATATTTTCGGTATTTCTGTGATAAAGATGCAAAGTAAAATAAAGGAAAAGTAAAAGTAAAAGGAAATAACTAAGTAGTAGTAGATTAATATGATAAAGATAGACCCGGGGCCATAGGTTTCACTAGTGGGTTCTCTCGAGAGCATAAGTATTCTACGGTGGGTGAACAAATTACTGTTGAGCAAGTGACAGAATTGAGCATAGTTATGAGAATATCTAGGTATGATCATGTATATAGGCATCACGTCCGAAACAAGTAGACCGACTCCTGCCTGCATCTACTACTATTACTCCACTCATCGACCGCTATCCAGCATGCATCTAGAATATTAAGTTAAAAACAGAGTAACACCTTAAGCAAGATGACATGATGTAGAGGGATAGACTCATGCAATATGAAGAAAACCCCATCTTGTTATCCTCGATGGCAACAATACAATACGTGCCTTGCTGCCCTTACTATCACCGGGAAAGGACACTGCAAGATTGAACCCAAAGCTAAGCACTTCTCCCATTGCAAGAAATATCAATCTAGTAGGCCAAACCAAACTGATAATTCGAAGAGACTTGCAAAGATAACCAATCATACATAAAAGAATTCAGAGAAGATTCAAATATTATTCATAGATAGACTTGATCATAAACCCACAATTCATCGATCTCAACAAACACACCGCAAAAAGAAGATTACATCGAATAGATCTCCACAAGAGAGGGGGAGAACATTGTATTGAGATCCAAAAAGATAGAAGAAGCCATCTAGCTACTAACTATGGACCTATAGGTCTGAGGTAAACTACTCACACTTCATCGGAGGGGCTATGGTGTTGATGTAGAAGCCCTCCGTGATCGATGCCCCCTCCGGCGAAGCTCCGGAACAGGCCCCTAGATGGGGTCTCGTGGATACAGAAAGTTGCGGTGGTGGAATTAGGGTTTTGGCGGTACGTAGGTATATATAGGAGGAAGGAGTACGTTGGTGGAGCAACAGGGGGCCCACGAGGTTGGCGGGCGCGCCTGGGGGAGGGGGGTAGGCGCGCCCCCCTACCTCGTGGCCTCCTCTTTTCTTTCTTGATGTAGGGTCCAAGTCTCTCGAGTCTTGTTCGTTGAGAAAATCACGTTCCCGAAGGTTTCATTCCGTTTGGACTCCGTTTGATACTCCTTTTCTTCGAAACCCTAAAACAGGCAAAAAACTGCAATTCTGGGCTGGGCCTCCGGTTAATAGGTTAGTCCCAAAAATAATATAAAAGTGGATAATAAAGCCCAATAATGTCCAAAACAGTAGATAATATAGCATGGAGCAATCAAAAATTATAGATACGTTGGAGACGTATCAAGCATCCCCAAGCTTAATTCCTACTCATCCTTGAGTAGGTAAATGATAAAAAAAAGAATTTTTGATGCGGAGTGCTACTTGGAATAATTTTAATGTAATTCTTCTCAATTGTGGTAAGAATATTCAGATCCGAAAGATTCAAGACAAAAGTTCATATTGACATAAAATAATAATACTTCAAGCATACTAACTAAGCAATTATGTCTTCTCAAAATAACATGGCCAAAGAAAGTTCATCCCTACAAAATCATATGGTTTAGTCATGTTTCATTTTCGTCACACAAGAATGTTCTCATCATGCACAACCCCGATGACAAGCCAAGCAATTTTTTCATACTTTAGAAATCTCAAACCTATAAACTTTCACGCAATATATGAGCGTGAGCCATGGACATGGCACTATGGGTGGAATAGAATATAATGAGGGGGATTATGTGGAGAAGACAAAAAAGGAGAAAGTCTCACATCAACGAGGCTAATCAATGGGCTATGGAGATGCTCACCGATTGATGTTAATGCAATGAGTAGGGATTGCCATGCAACGGATGCACTAGAGCTATAAATGTATGAAAGCTCAACAAAAGAAACTAGTGGGTGTGCATCCAACTTGCTTGCTCACGAAGACCTAGGGCACTTGAGGAGGCCCATTGTTGGAATATACAAGCCAAGTTCTATAATGAAAAATTACCACTAGTATATGAAAGTGACAAAACAAGAGACTCTCTAACGTGAAGATTAAGGTGCTACTTTGAAGCACAAGTGTGGCAAAGGATAGTAACATTGTCCCTTCTCTCTTTTTCTCTCATTATTTTTTTGGACCTTCTCTTTTTTATGGCCTTTCTCTTTTTTTCTTTTTTTGGGCCTTCTCCTTTTTTTCCTCACTTGGGACAATGCTCTAGAAAATGATGATCATCACACTTCTATTTATTTACAACTCAATGATTACAACTCGATACTAGAACAAAAGATGACTCTATATGAATGCCTCCGGCGGTGTACCGGGATATGCAATGGACCGAGAGTGACATGTATGAAAGAATTATGAATGGTGGATTTGCCACAAATACTATGTCAACTACATGATCATGCTAAGCAATATGACAATACTGAATGTGTCATGATGGAAAGTTGCATGGCAATATATCTCGGAATGGCTATGGAAATGCCATAATAGGTAGGTATGGTGGCTTTTTTGAGGAAGATATAAGGAGGTTTATGTGTGAAAGAGCGTATCATATCACAGGGTTTGGATGCACCGGCGAAGTTTGCGCCAACTCTCCATGTAAGAAAGGGCAATGCACGGTACCGAAGAGGCTAGCAAGGATGGAAGGGTGAGAGTGCGTATAATCCATGGACTCAACATTAGTCATAAAGAACTCCCATACTTATTGCAAAAATCTACAAGTCATCAAAAACCTCGGTACTACGCGCATGCCCCTAGGGGAATAGATTGGTAGGAAAAGACCATCGCTCGTCCCCGATCGCCACTCATAAGGAAGACAATCAAATAACGCCTCATGTTTCAAATTTGTTGCATAGCGTTTACCATACGTGCATGCTACGGGACTTGCAAACTTTAACACAAGTATTTCTCAATTTCACAACTACTCAACTAGCATGACTTTGATATTATTACCTCCATATCTCAAAACAATCATCAAGCATCAAACTTCTCTTAGTATTCAAAACACTCCTAAGAAAATTTTACTAACTTTGAATACCTAGCATATTAGGATTTTAAGCAAATTACCATGCTATTAAGACTCTCAAAATAATCTAAGTGAAGCATGAGATATCAATAGTTTCTATAAAACAAATCCACCACCGTGCTCTAAAAGATATAAGTGAAGTACTAGAGCAAAAATTATATAACTCAAAAGATATAAGCGAAGCACATAGAGTATTATAACAAATTCCAAATCATGTATGGCTCTCTCAAAAGGTGTGTACAGAAAGGATGATTGTGGTAAACTAACAAGAAAATACTCAAATCATACAAGACGCTCCAAGCAAAACACATATCATGTGGCGAATAAAAATATAGCTCCAAGTAAAGTTACCGATAGAAGTAGACGAAAGAGGGGATGCCTTCCGGGGCATCCCCAAGCTTTGGCTTTTAGGTGTCCTTCGAATATCTCTGGGGTTCCATGGGCATCCCAAAGCTTAGGCTCTTGCCACTCCTTGTTCCATAATGCATCAAATCTTTACCCAAAACTTGAAAACTTCACAACACAAAACTTAAAGTAGAAAATCTCGTGAGCTCCGTTAGCGAAAGAAAATAAAAGACCACTTCAAGGTACTGTAATGAACTCATTATTTATTTATATTGGTTTTATACCTACTGTATTCCAACTTCTCTATGGTTTATAAACTATTTTACTAGCCATAGATTCATCAAAATAAGCAAACAACACACACAAAACAGAATCTGTCAAAAACAGAACAGTCTGTAGTAATATGTATCTAGCGCAAGATCTGAAACCCCAAAAATTCTAAAATAAATTGCTGGACGTGAGGAATTTATCTATTAATCATCTTCAAAAAGAATTAGCTAAATAGAACTTTCCAAATAAAAATGACAGCAGTTCTCGTGAGCGCTAAAGTTTCTGTTTTTTACAGCAAGTGTAACAAGACTTTCCCCAAGTCTTCCCAACGGTTCTACTTGGAACAAACACTAATTAAACACAAAAAACACAACCAAAACAGAGGCTATATAAATTATTTATTACTAAACAGGATCAAAAAGCAAGGAATAACAATAAAATTGGGTTGCCTCCCAACAAGCGCTATCGTTTAACGCCCCTAGCTAGGCATAACAAGCAAGAATAGATCTAGGTATTGCCATCTTTGGTAGGCAATCCATAATTGGCTCTCATAATAGATTCATATGGTAATTTAATTTTCTTTCTAGGGAAGTGTTCCATGCCTTTCCTTAATGGAAATTGGAATCTAATATTTCCTTCCTTCATATCAATAATCTAAGGAAAGGTCTACCAAGAATAATAGGACATGAATGATTGCAATCTATGTCAAGAACAATAAAATCTACGGGCACATAATTCCTATTTGCAACAATAAGAACATCATTAATTCTTCCCATAGGTTTCTTAATAGTGGAACCAGCAAGATGCAAGTTTAGAGAACAATCATCAAAATCACGGAAACCTAACAAATCACACAAAGTCTTTGGAATCGTGGAAACACTAGCACCCAAATCACATAAAGCATATCATTCATGATCTTTAATTTTAATTTTAATAGTTGGTTCCCACTCATCATAAAGTTTTCTAGGGATAGAAACTTCCAATTCAAGTTTTGCTTCATAAGATTGCATCAAGGCATCACTGATATGTTTAGTAAACGCTTTATTTTGACTATAAGCGTGAGGAGAATTTAGCACGGATTGCAACAAGGAAATACAATCAATCAAAGAGCAATTTTCATAGTTCAATTCCTTGAAATCCATAATAGTGGGTTTAGCAACATCTAAAGTTTTAATTTCTTCAATCCCACTTTTATCAAATTTAGCATCAAGATCAACAAATTCTGAATTCTTGGAACGCCTTCTAGGTAAAGGTGGATCATATTCAGTCCCATCATTATCAAGATTCATATTGCAAAACAAATATTTAATAGGGGACACATCAATAACTTTTAGACCTTCATCTTTATGTTCATAGGAACTAGAAGAACACGCTCTTATAAAGGCATCTTTCTTAGCAAGCATCCTAGCTGTTCTTTCTTTGCACTCATCAATGGAAATTCTTATGGCTTTGAGAGACTCATTGATATCATGCTTAGGTCGAATAGATCTAAGTTTCAAAGAATCAACATCAAGAGAAATTCTATCAGCGTTCCTAGCCAAATCATCAATCTTAAGTAATTTTTCTTCAATCATAGCATTAAAATTCTTTTGCGAAGCACTAAATTGTTTCATATTAGATTCAAAATCAGAGGGCATCTTATTATAATTTCCATAAGAATTTTTGTAGGAATTACCATAATTATTAGAGGGATTACTAGGATAGGGCCTAGGATTAAAATTTCCTCTATACGCGTTGTTACCAAAATTGTTCCTACCAACAAAATTCACATCCATAGATTCATTAGTATTATCAATAAAAGTAGACAAGGGCATATCATTAGGATCAGAAGAAACACTGTTATTAGCAAATAATTTCATAAGTTCATCCATCTTTCCACTCAAAACATTAATTTCTTCTGTCGCATGCACCTTTTTATTAGTAGATCTTTCAGTATGCCATTGAGAATAATTAACCATAATATTATCTAGGAGTTTAGTAGCTTCTCCTAAAGTGATTTCCATAAAAGTGCCTCCCGCGGCCGAATCAAAAGGATTTCTAGAAGAAAAATTCAATCCGGTATAAAAATTCTGAACAATCATCCACAAATTTAAACCATGAGTAGGGCAATTACGTATCATTAATTTCAATCTCTCCCAAGCTTGTGCAACATATTCATGATCAACTTGGTTAAAATTCATAATATCGTTTCTAAGAGAGATGATCTTAGTGGGAGGAAAATACTTAGAGATAAAAGCATCTTTGCACTTATCCCATGAATCAATACTATTTTTAGGCAAAGACGAAAACCAAGCTTTAGCACGATCTCTAAGCGAAAAAGGAAATAGCTTCAATTTAATAATATCATTATCCACATCTTTCTTCTTTTGCATGTCACACAAATCAACGAAGCTATTTAGATAGGTATTGGCATCTTCACTAGGAAGGCCAAAAAACGGATCTTTCATGACAAGATTTAACAAAGTAGCATTAATTTCACAAGATTCAGCATCGGTAAGAGGAGCAATCGGGGTGCTAATAAAATCATTGTTGTTGGTATTGGTGAAGTCACACAAATTAGTATTATCTTGAGCCATCGTGACAAGCAAGCAAACTAACACACAAGCAAACAAAAAGCAAGCGGGCAAAAGAGGCAAATAGCGAAAGAGAGGGAGGATAGAAAGAGAGAGAGGGCAAATAAAACGGCAAGGGTGAAGTGGGGGAGAGGAAAATGAGAGGCAAATGGCAAATAATGTAATGTGGGAGATAAGGGTATGTGATGGGTACTTGGTATGTTGACTTTTACATAGACCTCCCCGGCAACGGCGCCAGAAATCCTTCTTGCTACCTCTTGAGCACTGTGTTGGTTTTCCCCGAAGAGGAAGGGATGATGCAGCAAAGTAGTGTAAGTATTTCCCTCAGTTTTTGAGAACCAAGGTATAAATCCAGTAGGAGGCTACGTGCGAGTCCCTCGTACCTGCACAAAATAAATAAATCCTCGCAACCAACGCAAATAGGGGTTGGCAATCCCTATAAGGCCACTTACGAGAGTGAGATCTGATAGATATGATAAGATAATATTTTTGGTATTTCTGTGATAAATATGCAAAGTAAAATAAAGGCAAAGTAAAAGGAAAAGGAAATAACTAAGTAGTAGGAGATTAATATGATAAAGATAGACCCGGGGGCCATAGGTTTCACTAGTGGCTTCTCTCGAGAGCATAAGTATTCTAAGGTGGGTGAACAAATTACTGTTGAGCAATTGACAGAATTGAGCATAGTTATGAGAATATCTAGGTATGATCATGTCTATAGGCATCACGTCCGAGACAAGTATACCGAATCCTGCCTGCATCTACTACTATTACTTCACTCGTCGACCGCTATCCAGCATGCATCTAGAGTATTAAGTTAAAAACAGAGTAACGCCTTAAGCAAGACGACATGATGTAGAGGGATAGACTCATGCAATTTAAAGAAAACCCCATCTTGTTATCCTCGATGGCAACAATAGAATACGTGCCTTGCTGCCCCTACTATCACTAGGAAAGGACACCGCAAGATTGAAGCCAAAGCTAAGCACTTCTCCCATTGCAAGAAAGGTCAATCTAGTAGGCCAAACCAAACTGATAATTCGAAGAGACTTACAAAGATAACCAATCATACATAAAAGAATTCAGAGAAGATTCAAATATTATTCATAGATAGACTTGATCATAAACCCACAATTCATCGATCTCAACAAACACACCACAAAAAGAAGATTACATCGAATAGATCTCCACAAGAGAGGGGGAGAACATTGTATTGAGATCCAAAAAGAGAGAAGAAGCCATCTTGCTACTAACTATGGACCCGTAGGTCTGAGGTAAACTACTCACACTTCATCGGAGGGGCTATGGTGTTGATGTAGAAGCCCTCCGTGATCGATCCCCCTCCGGCGGAGCTCCAAAACAGGCCCAAGATGAGGTCTCATGGATACAGAAAGTTGCGGCAGTGGAATTAGGGTTTTGGCTCCGTATTAGATCGTTTGGGGGTACATAGGTATATATAGGAGGAAGGAGTACGTTGGTGGAGCAACAGGGGGCCCACGAGGGTGGAGGGCGCGTCTGGGGTGGTAGGCGCGCCCCCTACCTCGTGGCCTCCTCTTTCCTTTCTTGACGTAGAGTCCAAGTCTCCCGGGTCTTGTTCGTTGAGAAAATCACGTTCCCGAAGGTTTCATTCCGTTTGGACTCCGTTTGATATTCCTTTTCTTCGAAACCCTAAAATAGGCAAAAAACAGCAATTCTGGGCTGGGCCTCCGGTTAATAGGTTAGTCCCAAAAATTATATAAAAGTGGATAATAAAGCCTAATAATGTCCAAAACACTAGATAATATAGCATGGAGAAATCAAAAATTATAGATATGTTGGAGACGTATCACCGTGCGTGAGTAATTCCATCGTAGGCTTGCCGGATGGTGATGGGTTGGATGAGATTTATCATGTAATCGAGTTAGTTTTGTTAGGGTTTGATCCCTAGTATCCATTATGTTCTGAGATTGATGTTGCTATGACTTTGCTATGCTTAATGCTTGTCACTAGGGCCCGAGTGCCATGATTTCAGATCTGAACCTATTATGTTTTCATCGATATATGAGAGTTCTTGATCCTATCTTGCAAGTCTATAGTCACCTACTATGTGTTATGATTCGGCAACCCCGAAGTGGCAATAGTCGGGACCACTCCCGGTGATGACCGTAGTTTGAGGAGTTCATGTATTCACTATATGTTAATGCTTTGGTCAGGTACTCTATTAAAAGGAGGCCTTAATATCCCTTAGTTTCCAATAGGACCCCGCTGCCACGGGAGGGTAGGACAAAAGATGTCATGCAAGTTCTTTTCCATAAGCACGTATGACTATATTCGGAATACATGCCTACATTACATTGATGAACTGGAGCTAGTTCTGTGTCACCCTAGGTTATGACTGTTACATGATCGATCGCATCCGGCATAATTCTCCATCACCGATCCATTGCCTACGAGGTTTCCATATGTTGTTCTTCGCTTATTTACTTTTCCGTTGCTATTGTTATCACCAGTATAAAACACCAAAAATATTACTTTTGCTACCGTTACCTTTTACCACCGTTACCACTACTATCATATTACTTTGCTACTAAATACCTTGCTGCAGATATTTAAGTTACCAGGTGTGGTTTAATTGACAACTCAGCTGCTAATACTTGAGAATATTCTCTGGCTCCCCTTGTGTCGAATCAATAAATTTGGGTTGAATACTCTACCCTCGAAAACTGTTGCGATCCCCTACACTTGTGGGTTATCAAGACTATTTTCTGGCGCCGTTGCCGAGGAGCATAGCTCTATTCTTTGAGTCACTTGGGATTTATATCTGCTTATCATTATGAAGAACTTGAAAGATCCAAGAACCAAGATTTATCCCTCAACTACGAGGGGAGGTAAGGAACTGCCATCTAGCTCTGCACTTGATTCACCTTCTGTTTTGACTAAACTTGTGACACCTAGACCTGCTTCTGCTATTAATTCTAATATGTGGCATGTTATTGATGATGCCACTTCTGCTATGCATGATACTTATGATGAAACTACTTCTATGCTTGATACTACTGTGCCACTTGGTGAATTTCTTGATGAACAACTTGCGAGGGCTAGAGAGAATAAAATTATTGAAACTGATAATATTGATGAAAGTGATGATGAAGATTCTCCCCCTAGATATGAATTGCCTGTTGTTCCTGAGGGTTATGTTATGGATGAACAAACTGCTAGAGACTTTCTTGCTTGCAATGATAGGAGTGAACTTAAGAAGCTTTTAGCTAAGCTGAAACAAAAAACTTTGAATGCTAGAATGAAATATGATCCTGCTTATGCTACTTCACCTATCTTTGTTACTGATAAGGATTATGATTTATCTATGGATCCTGAGATAATTACATTAGTTGAAACTGATCCTTTCTATGGCTATGAATCTGAAACTGTTGTGGCACATCTTACTAAATTAAATGATATAGCCACCCTCTTCCCTAATGATGATAAAACTCGCTATTATTATATCCTTAAATTATTTGCGTTCTCATTAAAGGGTGATGCTAAGATATGGTTTAATTCTCTTGATCCTGGTTGTGTGCGTAGTCCACAGGATATGATTTATTACTTCTCTGCTAAATATTTCCCCGCTCATAAGAAACAAGATGCTTTAAGGGAAATATATAATTTTGTGCAAATTGAAGAAGAGAGTCTCCCACAAGCTTGGGGGAGGCTTCTCCAATTACTTAATGCTTTGCCTGATCATCCTCTTAAGAAAAATGAGATACTTGATATCTTTTATAATGGACTAACCGATGCTTCCAGAGACCACCTGGATAGTTGTGCTGGTTGTGTTTTCCGGGAAAGAACCATTGATGAAGCTAAAATTCTACTGAATAATATGTTGACTAATGAAAATAATTGGACACTTCTTGATCCAATCCCTGATCCAATTCATGAACCAACTCCTGAGCCAACTCCTAAGAAAAGGGGTATTATATTTCTCAGTCCTGAAGATATGCAAGAGGCAAAGAAATATATGAAAGAAACAGGTATTAAAGCTGGAGATGTTAAGAATTTACCTCCTATTGAAGAAATACATGGTGTTAATTTACCACATGTTGAAGAAATACATGGTCTTGATAACCCGACACAGGTAGTAAAGGTAAATTCTCTCTATATATATGATAAAGCTGAAATCCCTCCTGCTCAGTTTGCTAGCCAATGTTTTAATGAATTTGATAACTTTATGGTTAAGCAAGAAGATTTTAATGCTTATGTTGGTAGACAATTGAAACATAAGGCTTATATGATTGAACACTTGAGTGATTATATGGGTAATGTTAAAGGTGAACTACAAACTTATTAGTAAACATGCTTCTACGGTTACCACTCAAGTAGAGTAAGTACTTCAAG
The DNA here is from genome assembly GCF_002162155.2 of Triticum dicoccoides. Lineage (NCBI taxonomy): Eukaryota > Viridiplantae > Streptophyta > Magnoliopsida > Poales > Poaceae > Triticum > Triticum dicoccoides. Next base: position 621,673,618 of record NC_041386.1, read on the forward strand.
CTCAGAATGATTTGCTCAATGTATTAAATAGTAAGGAAAATGATAATGTCGTTAGAGTTATGACTAGAGGTGGTAAAATGACTCAGGAACCTTTGTATCATGAGGGCCATCCTAAGAGAATTGAGCAAGATTCTCAGAGAAATAATATTGATGCACCTAGTCCTTCTAAGAGGAAGAAAAAGAAAAATGATAGGACTTTGCATGCTTCTAGTGAACCTATTGTAGACACACCTGAGAATCCCAATGATATTTCTATTTCTGATGCTGAAACACAATCTGGTAATGAACATGAACCTAGTGATAATGTTAATAATGATGTTCATGTTGATGCTCAACCTAGCAATGATAATGATGTAGAGATTGAACCTGTTGTCGATCTTGATAACCGACAATCAAAGAATCAATGTCATGATAAGAGAGACTTTGTTGCTAGGAAGCACGGTAAAGAAAGAGAACCATGGGTTCAGAAACCCATGCCTTTTCCTCCTAAACCATCCAAGAAAAAGGATGATGAGGATTTTGAGCTCTTTACTGAAATGATTAGACCTATCTTTTTGCGTATGCGTTTGACTGATATGCTTAAAATGAATCCTTATGCTAAGTACATGAAAGATATTGTTCCTAATACGAGAAAGATACCGGAAGCTGAAATTTCCACCATGCTTGCTAATTATACTTTCAAGGGTGGAATACCTAAGAAACTAGGAGATCTCGGAGTACCAACTATACCATGCTCCATTAAAAGAAACTATGTTAAAACTACTTTATGTGGTCTTGGAGCCAGTGTTAGTGTTATGTGATAACCCACAAGTATAGGGGATCACAACAGTTTTCGAGGGTAAAGTATGCAACCCAAATTTATTGATTTGACACAAGGGGAGCCAAAGAATACTCTCAAGTATTAGCAGCTGAGTTGTCAATTCAACCACACTTGGAAACTTAGTATCTGCAGCAAAGTATTTAGTAGCAAAGTAATATGATAGTTGTGGTAACGGTAACAAAAGGTAACAGTAGTGAAAGTGATGTTTTTGGTATTTTGTAGTGATGATAGAACTATCAACGTGAAAGTAAATAAGCGAAGAACAATGTATGGAATGCTCGTAGGCAATGGATCAGTGATGGAGAATTATACCGGATGCGGTTCATCATGTAACAGTCATAACCTAGGGTGACACAGAACTAGCTCCAGTTCATTGATATAATGTAGGCATGTATTCCGAACATAGTCATACGTGCTTATGGAAAAGAACTTGCATGACATCTTTTGTCCTACCCTCCCGTGGTAGCGGGGTCCTTACGGAAACTAAGGGATATTAAGGCCTCCTTTTAATAGAGTACCGGAATAAAGCATTAACACATAGTGAATACATGAACTCCTCAAACTACGGTCATCACCGGTAAGTATCCCGATTATTGTCACTTCGGGGTTAACGGATCATAACACATAATAGGTTACTATAGACTTGCAAGATAGGATCAAGAACACTCATATATTGATGAAAACATAATAGGTTCAGATCTAAAATCATGGCACTCGGGCCCTAGTGACAAGCATTAAGCATAGCAAAGTCATAGCAACATCAATCTCAAAACATAGTGGATACTAGGGATAAAACCCTAAAAAAACTAACTCGATTACATGATAGATCCCATCCAACCCATCACCGTCCAGCAAGCCTACGATGGAATTACTCGTGCATGGTAGTGAGCATCAAGAAATTGGTGATGGAGGATGGTTAATGATGACGATAGCGACGGATTCCCCTCTCCAGAGCCCCGAACGGAGTCCAGATCAGCCCTCCCGAGAGGTTTTAGGTCCTGGCGGCGGCTCCGTATCGTAAAACGCGATGAATTCTTCTCTCTGATTTTTTTCTCCCCGAAACACAATATATAGAGTTGGAGTTGGAGTCGGAGAGGCACCAGGGGGCCCACGAGGTAGGGGCGCGCCCCCCACCCTCGTGGACAGGTGGTGGGCCCCCTGGCCTTCATCTTTTGCAGGTATTTTTTATATTTTCCAAAAAATTGCTCCGTGAAGTTTCAGGTCATTCCGAGAACGTTTGTTTCTGCACATAAATAACACCATGGTAATTCTGCTGAAAACAACGTCAGTCCGGGTTAGTTCCATTCAACTCATGCAAGTTAGAGTCCAAAACAAGGGCAAAAGTGTTTGGAAAAGTAAATACGACGGAGACGTATCAACTCCCCCAAGCTTAAAACTTTGCTTGTCCTCAAGCAATTTAGTTGAAAAACTGAAAGTGATAAAGAAAAACTTTTACAAACTCGGTTTGCTCTTGTTGTTGTAAATATGTAAAGCCAGCATTCAAGTTTTCAGCAAAGATTATAACTAACTACATTCGCAATAACGCTTAGGTCTCAATTTTATTCATATCAATGGCATAATCAACTAGCGAGCCATAATAATAAATCTCGGATGACAACACTTTCTCAAAACAATCATAATATGATATAACAAGGTGGTATCTCGCTAGCCCTTTCTGAGACCGCAAAACATAAATGCAGAGCACCTTTCAAGACCAAGGACTGACTAGACATTGTAATTCATGGTAAAAGAGATCCAGTCAAGTCATACTCAATGTAAACTAACAGTAATGAATGCAAATGACAGTGGTGCTCTCCAACTGGTGCTTTTTAATAAGAGGATGGTGACTCAACATAAAAGTAAATAGATAGCCCCTTCGCAGAGGGAAGCAGGGATTTGTAGAGGTGCCAGAGCTCGGTTTTGAAATAGAGGTGAATAATATTTTGAGCGGTATACTTTCATTGTCAACATAACAACCAAGAGATGGCAATATCTTCCATGCTACACACATTATAGGCGGTTCCCAAATAGAATGGTAAAGTTTATAGTCCCCCTTCCACCAACAAGCATCAATCCATGGCTTGCTCGAAACAACGAGTGCCTCCAACTAACAAGAGTCCCAGGGGGAGTTTTCTTTGCAATTATTTTGATTTAGTTTGCATAAAGCATGGGACTGGGCATCCCGGTGACCAGCCATTTATCTCGTGAGTGAGGAGCGGAGTCCACTCCTCTTGAGAATAACACACCTAACATGGAAGAAACAGACAACCCTAGTTGATACATGAGCTATTAGAGCATACAAAACAGGATATTTATTTGAAGGATTAGAGTTTGGCACATACAAATTTACTTGGAACGGCAGGTAGATACCATATATAGGTAGGTATAGTGGACTCATGTGGAATAACTTTGGGGTTTAAGGGATTGGATGCACAAGCAGTATTCCCGCTTAGTACAGGTGAAGGCTAGCAAAAGACTGGGAAGCGACCAGCTAGAGAGCGACAACAGTCATGAACATGCATTAAAATTAATCAACACCGAATGCAAGCATGAGTAGGATATAATCCACCATGAACATAAATATCGTGAAGGCTATGTTGATTTTGTTTCAACTACATGCGTGAACATGCGCCAAGTCAAGTCACTTAAATCATTCAGAGGAGGATATCACCCTATCATACCACATCATAACCATTTCAATAGCATGTTGGCACTCAACGTAAACCATTATAACTCATAGATAATCAAGCATAGCACAAGAACTATGATCTCTAGTTGTCATTGCAAACATGTTTATTCATAATAAGCCAAATCAGGAACGATGAACTAATCATATTTACAAAAACAAAAGACGTCAAGTTCATACCAGCCTTTCTCATCTCTGTGAGTCCATCATATATCGTCATAATTGCCTTTCACTTGCACGACCGAACGATGTGAATAATAATAATAGTGCGCGTGCATTGGACTAAGCTGGAATCTGCAAGCAATCAATAAACAGGAGAAGACAAGGCAATATGGGCTATTTTGTCAGATCAACAATAATGTATATAAGAGTCACTTCAACAAATTAATCATGGTCTTCTCCTATCGACCCCTAAAGAAAAGAAAAGAAATAAAACTATTTACACGGGAGAGCTCCCAACAAGTAAAAGAAGAACAAGAAATATTTTTGGGTTTCCTTTTTAATTACTACTACAAGCATGGAAAATAAAACTAGCTAAAAGATACAACTATTTTTTTGTTTTTCTTAAGGTTTATTAAACACACAAGAAGAAAGCATAAAAAGGAAAATAAACTAGTATGGATGATACAATGAAAAAGTATGAGCACCGACATCTAGCAATGAGTGTGTGAACATAAATGTAATGTCGATGAGAAATGCATACTCCCCCAAGCTTAGGCTTTTGGCCTAAGTTGGTCTATGGCCACGGCTGGCCAGGCGGGTATCCATAATAATAGTTGGGGTCGTACTGAGAAGAAGAAGAAGAAGAAGAGGACTCTGATTGCCACTGGATGGCGATCATCTCCGGATCCACACTGGTAATTAGACTTTCGTGAAGGATCAAATTGTGGTTCCAGCTCTGGCTCCATGGCTGGTGCAGGATTCCGGTAGGCGTGAATAGCCTTCAATGGAACAAGGTACTGGCCTGCAGATAAATCAAACAAAGAAGGAGCAGGCAGGGTAATAGTCTCAGGATGATGTTTATCAAAGAACAAATTGTATTTAAGCTCTCCTTCCCTATTCTTAACAATAAAATCATGTGCCACCATACTTTTATTATCTAGATAAACACGAGGCAGCACCTTTTCTTCCTTTTCATAATGCCTAATAGGTATGTTAAAATGTGCAGCTAGGCGTGAAGCATAGATGCCTCCAAAGATGGGGCCCTTAGTACGGTTCAGACTTAACCATTTAGCAATAATGCCGTCCATACTAACAGAGTTATCACCATATAAATCGTGGAGCAAAACAATATTATCAGGGATACTAAGGTTTCCATAGTTTCCGCGACCAATTAAACAACGACTAACAAATAATGCAAAATAGCGTAAAACAGGAAAATGTATGCTAGTGGTTCGTGCATCGGAAACCTTCCTTGTTTCCCCTACAATGATAGTATCAATAAACCCATCCATATCCTCACGATGTGGTTCCTCTGTCTTGCCCACGAAATGGACTAAACAAACCAGACAAAAATCATAAAGTGACATCTCCTTATGCTCATCATATAAATGAAACTCCACCGTAGGTGGTGAGCTTCTAGAATGGAAATGAAAGTTTTGCACAAAGATATTTGTGAGTAAGAGATACTGATCACATTGGTCGTGGAGGAAAGCGGTGAGGCCTGCATTCCTGGTCAATTCATGAAAATCTTCATAAATCCGGGCTGCTCTCAACAAATCATCGGAAGGCCATTCACACGCCCGAACCTCCGCGGTGCGAGGCAGATTATACTTAGGCTTCAGTGCCTTTTCCTTCAAGCTTCGGCTCGATGAGCCCCTCAAAAGTCTCTACACCATTTTCTGAAAAATTCTAAAAATTTTAGTAACTTCAAAATAAAAGTAAACCAAACTCAATAATATTGATAGCAACTACTCCTACAAGTGCCTAGGGCCTATATCATGCATCGAAACTACTTTTGACCATATAAATTTGACATGCAAGCTCAAGAACAGGGTCACCTAAGCAGCAAAAATTTGCAATGAATAAAGCACTAGAACAAAAACTAATTGTACCAATGGAGGAGTCACATACCAAGGAACAATCTCCCCAAGCAGTTTTGTGAGAGGTGCTTTGAGCAAGGAGATCGAAAATGCCAGCAAAACGAGCTTGGACTCGGGTATGAACTGGATATTCGTGTTTGGGTGAGGAAGAAGGTGTGTGTGGGTGAAAGGATAAGTGGAGGAGGGCCACCGTGGGCCCACAAGGCAGGGGGGCGCGCCCTCCACCCTCGTGGGCAGGTGGTTGACCCCCCCTATTGTGTTCTCAGTGCCAAATTGTTACGCCCTCGATGCGGCTATATCTCCCACGTGTCGAAGCACGACTTAGAGGCATAACCGCATTGAAAGCAATGTCGCAAGTGAGGTAATCTTCACACAACCCATGTAATACATAAGGGAAAAGATACATAGTTGGCTTACAATCGCCACTTCACACAAATACATGAATAAAGCATTACATCAACCCGATATAATCAAGGTCCGATTACGGAACCAAAATAAAAGAAGAACCCCAAATGCGACACAGATCCCCGATCGTCCCGACTGGGCTCCACTACTGATCAACTGGAAATGGAACAACACAAAGGACAAGGTTTTCAACGAGCTCCTCCTTGAGCTTGGTTGTGTCATCTGCACGGACTCATCGGCACCTGCAAGCTGGTTTTGGAAGTATCTATGAGCCAAGGGGACTCAGCAATCTCGCACCCTCGCGATCAAGACTATTTAAGCTTATGGGTAAGGTAAAGGTATGAGGTGGAGCTGCAGCAAGCGACTAGCATATATGGTGGCTAAACATACGCAAATGAGAGCGAGAAGAGAAGGCAAAGCACGGTCGATAAAAGTATGATCAAGGAGTGATCCTATAACAACCTACGTCAAGCATAACTCCAACACCGTGTTCACTTCCCGGACTCCGCTGAGAAGAGACCATCACGGTTACACACGCGGTTGATGTATTTTAATTAAGGTCAACTTCAGGTTTTCTACAACCGGACATTAACAAATTCCCATCTGCCCATAACCGCGGGCACGGCTTTCGAAAGTTCATAACCCTGCAGGGGTGTCCCAACTTAGCCCATCACAAACTCTCACGGTCAACGAAGGATATTCCTTCTAGCGGGAAGACCCGATCAGACTCGGAATCCCGGTTACAAGACATTTCGACAATGGTAAAACAAGACCAGCAAAGCCGCCCGATGCGCCGACAAATCCCGATAGGAGCTGCACATATCTCGTTCTCAGGGCACACCAGATAGGTCAAGCTACGAGTAAAACCAACCCTCGAGTTGCCCCGAGGTGGCCCCACAGGCTGCCCATTTCGGACCAACACTCAGAGGAGCACTGGCCTGGGGGGGTTAAGACCCTCGGGCTCGCGAAAACCCAAGGGAAGGTTATAGGTTGTTAGTGCAAATGGTAAAACCAATGTTGGGCCTTGCTGGAGGAGTTTTATTCAAGGCGAACTGTCAAGGGGTTCCCATTATTATCCAACCGCGTAAGGAACGCAAAATCCAGGAACATAACACCGATATAATGGAAACTAGGGCGGCAAGAGTGGAACAAAGCACCAGGCATAAGGCCGAGCCTTCCACCCTTTACCAAGTATATAGATGCATTAATTAAATAAGATATATTGTGATATCCCAACAAGTAAACATGTTCCAACAAGGAACAACATCTCCATGTTCCAACAAGGAACAAACTTCAATCTTCACCTGCAACTAACAACGCTATAAGAGGGGCTGAGCAAAGCGGTAACATAGCCAAACAACGGTTTGCTAGGACAAGGTGGGTTAGAGGCTTGGTTCAACAATATGGGAGGCATGATAAACAAGTGGTAGGTATCGCAGCATAGGGCGTAGCAAAAGAGCGAGCATCTAGCAAGCAAAGATAGAAGTGATTTCAAGGGTATGGTCATCTTGCCTGAAATCCCGCAAGGAAGAAGAACGAGTCCACGAAGAAGACAAACGGACGTAGTCGAACAGTTCCTCACAAACGCGACGTTATCGGAACCAACCCGAAGAAGCAACACCGGAAAAGAGCAAACAACCTAGTAAACAACCACCACATAGACATGGCATGATGCGCAAACAAGTATGATGCATGTTCGGTTTAAAGAGGGCATGGCATGGCAAAGTGCACAAGCAATCCTACAAATTAAGTGGAGCTCAATATGCAATGAGTTGCATATTGATGAAACACCACGTTCAAGTTATTTAGTTCGATCTCGTTTATGTACCCACCAATATTAAATGTTGTTAAACATGGCAAGAGGGTGAAGCAAATGAAAACTACCTATCTATTCAAGGTTAAATGAGGCCGGAAACAACAACAACAATTCTGGTAAAACCCCATATGCATATTTTAAGGTTTGGTACTGTTCTGCCCTAAACACAATTTTAGCGTTGTTAAACATGCAAAGTGATGCCACCATGTTAAACTAGACATTTTTCTACCCCATTTACATATAAAGATTATTAAATTCCGAGTTACAGTTATTTAGTTATGAATTAAAACATTTTAGCAAGTTATTTAAACAAATAGCATTTTACACACTTAAACATGGATGAAAGTTGCATATTACTAAACTAGACAAAATTCTAAGCAACTTCCATATTAAGTTTGTTTTAATCCGATGCATGGTTGTTGAGTTTTAAAATGCATGGAGTTTGAGGGTTTTTCTGCAAAACTGGAAAATCCTGGATAAATACTAAATTCGCAGAGAGGGAAAAAAGACATGGGCTAAAACGGAACCGAGCTGGGCTGGGGAAGCTCCTCACATTGGGCCTCGGCCTGTTCGGAGAGGAGACAGACTGGTGGAGAGACTGGGCCTCAACGCCTTGCTGGGCCGCGATGAAGCACAAGGCGAGGCCGGCCCAGGCACTCGATCGGGACGCAGCAGCGGCTGGTCAACGCGCAGGGCGCGAGACGAGCGGCCTGCTTGTTGTAGAGGAAGCAGACGCCACGGCATGGAGGAAGCAGAGCAGCTACAGCTTGCAGGAGGCGATGCGAGATGGCGCTGGACGAATCCGGGCAGGAGGTTGTTCCAGACGACGACGGCGGAGCTTGGCAGAGCCGTCCCTCCATGGCGGGCCAAGGCATGAAGCAGGGCGGCGGCTCCAGGGTCTTGGCGCATGGCAGAGCGGCTTGAACGGGAGGCAATCGCCGGATCCGGGCTAGGGAGAAGATGGAGCTTCATTCGGAGGTAGCTCGCAGTAGATCGGGCGGAGACGAGGCGGGGTCCTGGAAGAAGCAGAGGGCGCAGGCAGCAGTGGGATCGTGGGGGCGAAGCAGTGGGCGGCGCCGAGCTCATTCCCGAGCAGAGGTGAGTATGGGCTTGAGCGCTGGGCATGGCTCTCGCACGAGCAGCGCAGGGGAAGAAGACGCGATGGCATCAGCGGCTGCGGGACTTGGTGACGAGTTCACTCCGGCAAGGGACATGGCGGGGCGAGGACTCGTTCGTGGCGACGGAGCTTGGCGAGGCGGCGACCGGGGCGACGAACTGGAGGAGGTACTCGGGCGGCTCGGCGGCTCGGCGGGCGATGCGTGCAACAAGGAGGAGGGAGCTCGTGCTCCTGCATCCAGGAACGAGGCGCGGTCGGGGACTCTGGTGCGAAATCCATGGAGGCCGGCGCATCATGTTCTCCCTGTGAGAGAAAACAGAGAGGTGGAGGGAGTTACGGCATGTAAGGAGGAAGGAGGGAACGGAAGGGGAAGGGGGAGATAGGAGGATGGCCTAGCGATGCAGCAGGTGGCCGACTGTGGCGCGACTCCGGCGCGGGGGAGGCCGGTGCTGGCAGAGTAGAGGCGCACGGATCGAGCAAAGCAGAGGGCGAGGGGATCTGGTGGCGATAGATGGCGAGCAATGGTAGGGGATGGGTGGATCCCGAGGGGGATTGAGACCGGGTGGCGGCGGCGACAGGGACAAAAGACCTAGTTTCTAGGGTTTGGTCTAGATTTAGACTAGGGAGTATATATATAAGGAATAGAGGGGAGTTTAGGGTAGATTTAGACCCTCCGATCAAAATCGGCCGGTTCAAGAAAAACTATGTTAGGAAGCTCAATAAACAAAACGGAGACGTTTTGTAGATGTTTGGAGATGATCCGGATACAACGGTGACGACTGCCCGGGACGGGTCCGGGACAGTTTTCGGACGCGCACGTGAGGGGTTTGATGCACTGTGCAGAGAGGGTTAGGCTGGGTCTGGCGGATTGTGAAGAGCGGGTTGGTCTGAGAGAAGAGGGGAGAGATGCAGCCCTGCACGGTTTCCGGAGACCAAAAACGCCCGACGTTAGACCGGCTACTATTGCCGCTATATTTATCCGTTGGGACGTCAAATGGACTCCGAATGCGATGAAACTTGGCAGGCGGCCTACCTACAACATGAAAACACCGCATGCCAACTTTCATCCCATTCCGAGAACATTTTCCAGACACTTATAAAATAATATTTCGGACATGCCGCGGGCGCGTGCAAGTGTGTCTGGGCTCAGAACGGACAACAAAGAGAACAAGGAGGCTGGGACGGATGCAAGTTTTGAAAACATGATGATGCAATGCACATGATGACATGACAAGATACAACACACAAGCGAAATGACATGGAAACGCAGTGAATAACTGGAAGACACCTGGCACAACGGTCTCGGGGCGTCACAACACTCCACCACTACGGGAGGTTCTCGTCCCAAGATCTAGAATGGCACCGGAGGGACAACGGAAGAGAAAGAGGAGAGGTAAAAACTAAGTTGCTTCTTTCACAAACGAGTGAGACCAAATAACCTTGAAAAGGTTGCGCAAAATGAAAGAAAGAAAGCAACGGAGAAGAACAAAGTTGAAAACACTCCGTTAAGAAAGAGAAATAAGAAGGTACCGATTCGGGTAGCACTTCGGTTGAAAAGAGATGAAAGACTTGATAAAATGAAAGAGCTTGAGCAAAAGGACACAACACTCCGATTAAAAGGATAAGCATGACAAGGACAAGGTCCTGACAAGAACAAAAAGAAGGGTTGAAGATAGCAACACCACAATGCCTCCGGAACGAAATTAAGAATGGAATGGAATGAACAAAGGGAAACAAGATCTTGAGGGAGCACACTTACAACAAATGCTAGAACGGAGTTGTTGGAACAACAACAACGAAAAGAATAATCTTGATATGGTCTTATGGAATCCATCTCAAATTATGAGGTGAAAACCTGCCACTCACGGGAAAAAGAATTGGATTGGTAAGAACAAGGAGACGAGAAACTTATTTCACCGGGAGGGTAGATGGAGAACTTGGATCATATATTATCACCATTAATAGCATTAATCCTTAGGGAAAGCTTTAGGCGAAATATAACCCCAGATAAATCCAATGACGAGATTGATGGATTTTAAATACCTCATTCTTAACAACATGTGTATCATGGTACATGAACTCAAATTATCAGGAATGACATAATACCACCTTGAATGATACGGTTGAAAGAATTGCACTCCGGATTGCAAGATGAAGAAAACTTGATCTCCTTAAAAGAATCTCGATGAAAAACTTCGAGAAGGAATTAAATCCTTGATGAACCATCATGTAGAACCTGGATGAGGAACTCCGTTAAACAAAAGAATGATCAAACGGAAGAAGAAAAAAGGAGTTGAAAACACAAGGTGAAAATTTGTAATGATTTAGATGGATCTCCGTGACGAGGTAATTGAGAGAACTTGGAACTTCAGGAAAAGAAAAATGAACAAAAGAAAACAAGAATTCCATGAGCCTCCGGATCAGGGAATATATTTCACTCGATGAAACAAAAATAAGAATTACGTTATGCGTATCCTTCACCAATTTAAATTGATGACAAGCAACGGATTTGGCATACCACTTATTCCCGTTGAAAGGATTAGAAGAGATATCATTAACTTGATAAGGTCTTCAATGAAACACCGGTAGGATTGAAAATGAACGAAGTAAAGATAAAGAAACACCGGGAAAAATTAGAAAATGAACGAAGATACATGAGAGGGTTTAGATCCATGGGAACGAAGAGATCATGAACTGATTAGAGGATATTCGAACGATGCCCCGGTAAGATTTGGAGAATGTGAGCTGCCAGCTGAAATGAATAATAATGAGATGATGGCCTTTGGAGAATCAGACTGAAAAGACTCCTGAATTTGCACCGGATGAGTGAAAAGAATTCTCACAATCGAAGACAACCGAGAGGATGGCAACAAGCTAGAACCACGAATCTTGGAGAGAATGGAGCAAGAAATGGAGGAAAAACTCTTCTTCGGTCTTCAAATGCAAAGAATGAGGACGAGAAACACCACCATGAATTATTTAGACACTCCGGAAGAATCAAAACGAAGAGGTTGAGCCAACGATGAAAAGAATTCGACAGATCTTGGAGAAAAACATAAGACTGATGATAATTCATTCTTACGTCAATTTTCAAATGAATTTGAGTATAACTCCGGTAAAATTAGAAGAGTCAGGTAAGATCCTGGAAAATGACCTGTGGGTTAGGGCCCACTCAAGAGAAAAACACCGTTGAAAAGATTTGAAGAGAGAGAGATAGCACCGGTTGAATTAAAAGGCTTGAATGAGAAAGCATCCTCGAAAGAGCTTGAACGAATGTAGAGTGGAAACACGAATCTTCTGAGATTTCTTCAGCACTTCGGAACAAATGTATAGCGAGAAGTGAATTATTATGAGGTGCACCGGCATAAGAAAAGCATTGAAACGAGAAAAAGATATGATCGACAAAGCTTGAATTGAATCCACCGGAGAAGAAAAAGAGCAAATAATGATGAACTTGAGGCTCCGTTAGTATCTTCATGAGAATCACCGGATAAGAACATTGAAAGAAAAGAAAGAAGAGACTTCAGAAGAATAAGATGGACACTTGATCAAGAAATCTGAGTCCTTGAAGAAAAGGGTGGGTGGGCGGGAAAAATAAAGGCAACTTGGAGACGGATGAAACAAACACCGTTGAGAAGAACTAATAATTGATCTTGCTGATGTTGAAATGATCGGATCCACTTGAAGAGAAAACACGCCGGTGAAAAGGATTGACAAGACAATCTTGATGTTAAAGAAGGATTGGTATCCACATCGGAGTATGAGAACACCATTTGGGAAAGGTATGGAATCAACACTTGACATTGAAGCAACTCGAATACCACAAATCAAAACAAAAACAAAGGATTGGCTTGCAGAATAAGCCGGAACAAACATATGATAGAGATTTCGTCCAAAGTTTTTGTGGTGGGGCCTACATGGGCTCGATCGTACAACACCATCATGTACAAGGCAGTGCACTTGACATACGAAGCATCCCCGAGTCGGCATAGCCAAGGACTCTTTAAGACACAATGAGACCACTGTAAAACCAACCGTGAATAGGCAGACCACTAGACGTCGAACCCCCAATTTCATATCATACATCTGTCGGAAAGATATCCTAAGAGCTACTTGAATTCCCACCTATGAAACTCCCGAAATTTTCCGATTATGCAATCAGGTGTTGGGGATACAGGGGAAGCATAATATCTCACCCAAATCTAGCAAATCCTACATCCAGCTGTATCCATCCTTCAACACATAACCAAGAAACCTTCGGAAATCATCTACCTCAACCTTCGAAAAGCATCCGTTATACAAGTTATGGCAATACTCCCGAACTCCCGCCCTAGTACTGGGTGGCGTCGAGGTTATCTCACCAACAACTGCATAAAAGAGTTTTTCGATGTCAGCGAACCTAAACTCAGGTATTCCAGAACTGCAACGATAAAATTGTGACGACAACACCTCGGAGCTCAACTCCCCGGGACACTGCCACAACCCCTAAATGACAAGAGGCACCAAGAACAATGTTCTCATCACAAATCGATCAGAACGATTCCAAGATACCCGCATGACCCTAAAAAAATTTAGTGAAATTTGAGAAGAGAAGAGTCAAAATTCTACGTCAGGATGGCTTACCAGAGCGATGAAGGGACTGGGGAGTAAAAAGAATTCCTAAACTCTCCGATATATAATTCCTAAATGACTCAAAACATTTTTTTCTAGACTCAACAGCGGCTGCTAATCCGATCAAGCAGTGGGGGATCCTAAGGTCAGGGAAGGCTCTGATACCAACTTGTTACGCCCTCGATGCGGCTATATCTCCCACGTGTCGAAGCACGACTTAGAGGCATAACCGCATTGAAAGCAATGTCGCAAGTGAGGTAATCTTCACACAACCCATGTAATACATAAGGGAAAAGATACATAGTTGGCTTACAATCGCCACTTCACACAAATACATGAATAAAGCATTACATCAACCTGATACAATCAAGGTCCGACTACGGAACCAAAATAAAAGAAGAAGCCCAAATGCGACACAGATCCCTGGTCGTCCCGACTGGGCTCCACTACTAATCAACTGGAAACGGAACAACACAAAGGACAAGATTTTCAATGAGCTCCTCCTTGAGCTTGGTTGCGTCATCTGCACGGACTCATCGGCACCTGCAAGCTGGTTTTGGAAGTATCTGTGAGCCAAGGGGACTCAGCAATCTCGCACCCTCGTGATCAAGACTATTTAAGCTTATGGGTAAGGTAAAGGTATGAGGTGGAGCTACAGCAAGCGACTAGCATATATGGTGGCTAAACATACGCAAATGAGAGTGAGAAGAGAAGGCAAAGCACGGTCGATAAAAGTATGATCAAGAAGTGATCCTATAACAACCTACGTCAAGCATAACTCCAACACCGTGTTCACTTCCCGGACTCCGCCGAGAAGAGACCATCACGGTTACACATGCGGTTGATGTATTTTAATTAAGTTCAACGTCAGGTTTTCTACAACCAGACATTAACAAATTCACATCTGCCCATAACCGCGGGCATGGCTTTCGAAAGTTCATAACCCTGCAGGGGTGTCCCAACTTAGCCCATCACAAGCTCTCGCGGTCAACGAAAGATATTCCTTCTAGCAGGAAGACCCAATCAGACTCAGAATCCCGGTTACAAGACATTTCGACAATGGTAAAACAAGACCAGCAAAGCCGCCCGATGCGCCGACAAATCCCGATAGGAGCTGCACATATCTCGTTCTCAGGGCACACCGGATAGGTCAAGCTACGAGTAAAACCAACCCTTGAGTTGCCCCGAGGTGGCCCCGCAGGCTGCCCGTTTCGGACCAACACTCAGAGGAGCACTGGCCCGGGGGGGGGGGTTTAAAATAAAGATGACCCTCGGGCTCGCGAAAACCCAAGGAAAGGTTATAGGTTGTTAGTGCAAATGGTAAAACCAATGTTGGGCCTTGCTGGAGGAGTTTTATTCAAGGCGAACTGTCAAGGGGTTCCCATTATTACCCAACCGTGTAAGGAACGCAAAATCCAGGAACATAACACCGATATGACGGAAACTAGGGCGGCAAGAGTGGAACAAAACACCAGGCATAAGGCCGAGCCTTCCACCCTTTACCAAGTATATAGATGCATTGATTAAATAAGATATATTGTGATATCCCAACAAGTAAACATGTTCCAACAAGGAACAACATCTCCATGTTCCAACAAGGAACAAACTTCAATCTTCACCTGCAACTAACAACGCTATAAGAGGGGCTGAGGAAAGCGGTAACATAGCCAAACAACGGTTTGCTAGGACAAGGTGGGTTAGAGGCTTGGTTCAACAATATGGGAGGCATGATAAACAAGTGGTAGGTATCGCAGCATAGGCATAGCAAAAGAGCGAGCATCTAGCAAGCAAAGATAGAAGTGATTTCGAGGGTATGGTCATCTTGCCTGAAATCCTGCAAGGAAGAAGAACGAGTCCACGAAGAAGACAAACGGACGTAGTCGAACGGTTCCTCACAATCGCGATGTTATCGGAACCAACCCGAAGAATCAACACCGGAAAAGAGCAAACAACCTAGTAAACAACCACCACATAGACATGGGATGATGCGCAAACAAGTATGATGCATGTCCGGTTTAAAGAGGGCATGGCATGGCAAAGTGCACAAGCAATCCTACAAATTAAGTGGAGCTTAATATGCAACGAGTTGCATATTGACGAAACACCACGTTCAAGTTATTTAGTTCGATCTCGTTTATGTACCCAACAATATTAAATGTTGTTAAACATGGCAAGAGGGTGAAGCAAATGAAAACTACCTATCTAGTCAAGGTTAAATGAGGCCGGAAACAACAACAACAATTCCAGTAAAACCCCATATGCATATTTTAAGGTTTGGTACTGTTCTGCCCTAAACACAATTTTAGCGTTATTAAACATGCAAAGTGATGCCACCATATTAAACTAGACATTTTTCTACCCCATTTACATATAAAGATTATTAAATTCCGAGTTACAGTTATTTAGTTATGAATTAAAACATTTTAGCAAGTTATTTAAACAAATTTAAACAAACATCATTTTAAACACTTAAACATGGATGAAAGTTGCATCTTATTAAACTAGACAAAATTCTAAGAAACTTCCATATTAAGTTTGTTTTAATCCGATGCACGGTTGTTGAGTTTTAAAATGCATGGAGTTTGAGGGTTTTTCTGCAAAACTGGAAATTCCTGGATAAATACTAAATTCGCAGAGAGGGAAAAAAGACATGGGCTGAAACGAAACCGAGCTGGGCTGGGGAAGCTCCTCACATTTGCCCTCGGCCTATTCGGAGAGGAGACAGACTGGTGGAGAGACTAGGCCTCAACACCTTGCTGGGCCGCGATGAAGCACAAGGCGAGGCTGGCCGAGGCACTCGATCGGGACGCAGCAGCGGCTGGTCAATGCGGAGGGCGCGGGACGAGCGGCCTGCTCGTTGTAGAGGAAGCAGAGGCCACGACATGGAGGAAGTAGAGCAGCTGCAGCTTGTAGGAGGCGATGCGAGATGGCGCTGGACGAATCCGGGCAGGAGGTTGTTCCAGAAGACGGCGGCGGAGCTTGGCAGAGCCGTCCCTCCATGGCGGGCCAAGGCATGAAGCAGGGCGGCGGCTCCAGGGTCTTGGCACACGGTGGACCGGCTTGAACGGGAGGCGATCGCCGGATCCGGGCTAGGGAGAAGATGGAGCTCCATTCGGAGGTAGCTCGCAGTAGATCGGGCGGAGACGAGGCGGGGTCCTGTAAGAAGCAGAGGACGCAGGCAGCAGCGGGATGGTGCGGGCGAAGCAGTGGGTGGTGCTGAGCACGTTCCCGAGCAGAGGTGCGGTACGGGCTTGAGCGCTGGGCATGGCTCTCGCACGAGCAGCGCAGGGGAAGAAGACGCGATGGCATCAGCGGCTGCGGGACTTGGTGACGAGTTCACTCCGGCAAAGGGGACATGGCGGGGCGACGACTCGTTCGTGGCGACGGATCTTGGCGAGGCGGCGACAGGGGCGACGAACTAGAGGAGGTACTCGGGCGGCTCGGCGGGCGATGCGTGCAACGAGGAGGAGGGAGCTCGTGCTCCTGCATCCAGGAACGAGGCGCGGTCGGGGTGTAACACCTCGGATATGATTTTCCCAATATGTAATCCAACTCTTGCCGTTTCCGGCGTTAAGTTATTTTATTTTCTCGGGTTCAGGTTTTTGTCTCCGTGTGTTGTTGTCGTTGTCATGCATCTCAGATCATGTCATCATGTGCATTGCATTTGCATACGTGTTCATCTCATGCATTTGAGCATTTTCCCCGTTGCCCGTTTTGTATTCCGGCGCTCCGTTCTCCTCCGGTGGTCATTTCTACCTTCTTTCGTGTGTGGGGATTAAACATTTCCGGATTGGACCGAGACTTGCCAAGCGGCCTTGGTTTACTACCGGTAGACCGCCTGTCAAGTTTCGTACCATTTGGACTTCGTTTGATGCTCCAACGGTTAACCGAGGGACCGAGAAGGCCTCGTGTGTGTTGCAGCCCAATACCCCTCCATTTTGGTCCAAAACCCACCAAAACCTTCTCCATCATCTAGAGCGTTCGATCACGATCGCGTGGCCGAAAACTGCACCTCATTTGGACTCTCCTAGCTCCCTCTATGCCTATATAAAGACCCCCCAAAATTTTTCCTTCCCCTTCCTCCCGAAACCCTAGATCCACTTCTTCCGCCGCCGCCGGACATCTTCGCCACCGACGGACACGTCCGGATCTGCCGGCCCGTGCCACGTGGCCATCGCTGCCTCCCTCCGCCGCTGGCCCAGGGAGCCCGGATCGGGCCCCCGCGAGCCCGAAGCCGCCGCCGCCAAGCTCCTCGCCCGCGCCGCCCTTCGTCCGCCGCGCCGGCGAGCGCCGCCCGCGCGGCCCTACCTTCCTCGCCGGCCGCCGCGCTACCCCGCCGCCGCAGCGAGCTCGCCGGCAACCTCGCCGCGCCGCCCACGCCGGCGACCTTCCTCTCCGCCGCCCGACGATCGCCGGAGCCGCCTCCGTTATCTCAGGCAAGTCCCTCTCCGGCGCAGAACCCACCTCACTCCGGCCGCCCCGACAACTCCGGCGCTGATTCCGGCAATCCTCGAGGACCGTGCTGCTACAATACCCTTAGATCCAGATCTGGATCTCGGGTTGACTTTTATCCCTAACCCTAATTATTTTGCTATGTTCGTCATGTCGTAACTCCACATCTGTAGCTCCGTTTTGGGCATATAGCATATCGAAATGTTCGTCTCAGAGAGCAGATCATTTCATCTCATTGCATCATTTTCATTTGAGTTAATCTTGATACCTAAAATGCTGTTGGAAGAATGCTATTTGAGATAATTGTCAGATCTGCTGCTCCAATTAGCTATTTGTCATTTTTGCCATGATTAATGTGTGCATGATATGCACCTGAGCTCTACATGAGTTTTGTTATATGTTTTGCCATCTATCTAGAGGTGTAACCCATGTATTTTTGTGATGTGTGTGGTTAGTAGCACAAGCTTGCAAAGTGGTGCATTCGTTAATGTTGATTTCAGGGACTTAGCATTTCCACTAAGTCCTTGATCTGTTTATCTCAATATGCCATATGTTCATGTTGTTTCCTAGTGATCCGTGCCTCTTTTGAGGATGATCAGTAAGGATGTTTTTTTAATCTTGTAGTGCTCTTTCCATCCATGTCTTTGTTTGCAATTATGGAGCACCCTAGCTTGAGTCAATCGAGCTCTACTTTTGTCATTTCGTGAATCTGGGCAGATTGTCTACTTGTTAGCGATTTTGCCGAGGATGTTGTAGTTGATCCGTGCATGCTATGCTATTGTTCTTGCCATGTCTAGCTTGTATTTTCTATATTCTTGATGAGTGTATGCTTAGATTGTCATGACTTGCTCCGTAGTGAGTGCATCGAGCTCGTAAACATGCCTACTTGATATCTGTTTCAGCATGCTCCAGTTTTCACTAAGTCTGTGATCTGATTATGTTTTGGCCAGGTTCACATGCTTGCAAATGTATTTTCTGATCCCTTTTGGCTCAAGGTCACTAAGGGACTTTTCTTAAGCTCCTTGAGTAGCTTCATGCCATGCTTTACTTTGACATGTTAAGGTCCTGTAGCATATAGTTTTCATGCTCCAAAGTGTGCTACCTGATCTAAGATTTCAGATAAGTGTTAATTTCACTAGGTCTGAAATCTGTTTACCAAATGCATTTTTCCATGCTTGTTTGAACCTGTTAATGCATGAATTGGCCGTAGCTCAGTGTTCCTCTTTTGTTAAGCATCATGAATGGATCCCTGCCATGTATTTCGATGCCATGTTTGGGTGCTGTTGTATGTTCATCTTGTTGCATTTAGATGGCTACTTGCTGTAAATTGCACAACGTGGTCATATTTGAATTGCTTGCCATTTCCAAACTGTAACTCCGATTCCGGCGTTCTTTATATCGTTTTCATGCGATTTCATCTCACATTTCCAGTGGCACACTTGGATTTCGAAGTTGAGGCCAGGTTCATTCATTCCTTCTCAAATCTTGCATATGCATCACATATTGCATCCCGCATAGCATACCATCTTTGCATCATGTTGTTTGAGTTTGCACGTGGTTGATTGTGTCCTTGTTGCTTGTTTGTCTTGTTTGGGTAGAGCCGGGAGATGAGTTCGCTAACGAGGAGCCCGTGGAGTTTGCTTTCGAGGATCCAGTCAACTCTGACAACTTTGCAGGCAAGATGATCATACCCTCAAAATCACTACTATCTTTGCTTTGCTGGATGCTCGCTCTTTTGCTATGCCTATGTTGCGATGCCTACCACTTGCTTATCATGCCTCCCAAATTGCCATGTCAAACCTCTAACCCACCATGTCCTAGCAAACCATTGATTGGCTATGTTACCGCTTTGCTCAGCCCCTTTTATAGCGTTGTTAGTTGTAGGTGAAGATTGGAGCCCGTTCCTTGTTGGAACATTATTTACTTGTTGGGATATCATTATATTATCTTGTTATCTTAATGCATCTATATACTTGGTAAAGGGTGGAAGGCTCGTCCTCTCGCCTAGTGTTTTGTTCCACTCTTGCCGCCCTAGTTTCCGTCATATCGGTGTTATGTTCCTGGATTTTTGCGTTCCTTACGCGGTTGGGTGATAATGGGAACCCCATGATAGTTCGCTTGATTAAAGCCTTTCCAGCAATGCCAAACCTTGGTTTTACCATTTGCCACCTAGCCTTTTTCCCTTGGGTTTTGCAGACTCAAGAGTCATCTTTATTTTAAACCCCCGGGACAGTGCTTCTCGAAGTGTTGGTCCAACCTAGAGCACCGTGCGGGGCCGTCCCTTGGCTACTTGGGTTACGTTGGCTTCTGTATGCTTAGCTTATCCGGTGTGCCCTGAGAACGAGATATGTGCAGCTCCTATCGGGATTTGTCGGCACAGCGGGTGGTGTTGCTGGATTGATTTTAACTTGTTGAAGTGTCTCGTAGAACCGGGATACCGAGTCTGATCGGAATGTCTCGGGAGAAGGTTTATTCCTTCGTTGACCGTGAGAGCTTGTCATGGGCTAAGTTGGGACTCCCCTGCAGGGATTGAACTTTCGAAAGCCGTGCCCGCGGTTATGGGTAGATGGGAATTTGTTAATGTCCGATTGTAGATAACTTGAACCTTAACTTAATTAAAATGAATCAACTGTGTGAGTTACCATGATGGTCTCTTCTTGGCGGAGTCCGGGAAGCGAACACGGTGTTGGAGTAATGCTTGCCGCGGGTTGTTCTCTAGTTACTCGTTCGCGCTTTGCCCTCTCTTCTCGCTCTCTTTTGCGAATAGGTTAGCCACCATATATGCTAGTCGCTTGATGCAGCTTCACATATTTACCTTGCCTTACCTATAAGCTTAAATAGTGTTGATGGCGAGGATGCGAGATTGCTGAGTCCCTGTGGCTCACGGATTACTTCCAAACCAGATGTAGGGCCTGACGATTCCGTTCCAGATGATGCGCATGAGCTCAAGTGGGAGTTCGATGAAGCTTCCCGCCGTTACTATGTGTCTTTCCCTGATGATCAGTAGTGGTGCCCAATTGGGGTGATCGGGACCGTGTCGCATGTTGGGTTTATCTTTTATTTTGGCGCTGTAGTCGGGCCATGAGTGTTTGAATCTTGTAATGCTATTTATGTACTTTGATTGACGTGGCGAGTGTAAGCCAACTATGTATCTCCCCTTTTATTATCTATATTACATGGGATGTTGTGAAGATTGCCTAACTTGCGACATTGCTTTCAATGCGGTTATGTCTCTAAGTCGTGCCTCGACACGTGGGAGCTATATCCGCATCGAGGGCGTTACAAGTTGGTATCAGAGCCTTCCCTGACCTTAGGAGCCCCATTGCTTGATCGTTTTTAGCAGCCGTTGTTGAGTCTAGAAAAATGTTTTGAGTCATTTAGGAATTATATATCGGAGAATTTAGGAATTCTTTTTACTCCCCGGTCTCCTCATCGCTCTGGTAAGGCATCCTGACGTAGAGTTTTGACTCTTCTCTTCTCAAATTTCACTAAAAAAAATTTTAGGATCACGCGGGTATCTTGGAATCGTTCCGATGGTTTTGTGACGAGAATATTTTTCTTGGTGCCTCCTGTCTTTAGGGGTTGTGGCAGTGTCCCGGGGAGTAGAGCTCCGAGGTGTTGTCATCACAATTTTATCGCTGCAGTTCTGGAATACCTGAGTTTAGTACGCCGACATCGAAAATCTCTTTTATACAGTTCGTTGGTGAGATAACCTCGACGCCACCCAGTACTGGGGCGGGAGTTCGGGAGTATCGCCATAACTTGTATAACAGATGCTTTTCGAAGGTTGAGGTAGATGGTTTTCGAAGTTTTTCTCGGTTATGTGTTGAAGGATGGATACAGCTGGATGTAGGATTTGCTAGATTTGGGTGAGATATTATGCTTCCCCTGTATCCCCAACACCTCATTGCATAACCGGAAAGGTTCGGGAGTTTCATAGGTGGGAATTCTTGTAGCTCTAGTTCTTCTTCCACGGATATTTGGTTTGAGATTGGGATTTCTTACCGAGTATTCGTTCTTGATCCGTACCTTGCTGATTTATTACTCTACCTAAATTCTAAGTGGCTTCTCAATTTATGGATATGTGACCATTTGAAGTGGAATACATTCGTTCAGTTTGTTCGGATGTGAAGACTATATGTTGCAATTTCAACCCGTTTGATTCAGCTCCATTTTATCTATCAATGTGCTAACGGTTGTCACCCTCTTCAGGATGGCTCCCGCTAAGAGCACCAATCAGAATCAGAATCAGGATCCGCCACCACCTCCTCCTCCTCCGGAGGCATGGCAAGCTGTGATGGCCGCAACCAATGCAAACACACAGTTGATCATGCAAATTCTTCAAGAGAGCAATCAATCAAACCAAGGCAACCAAGGCAACAATCAGAGTCACTTTGCTACACTCAACTAGTTCCTTGCTAACGGGCCAAAGACTTTCAGCAATTGTGTTGAGGCAACTGATGCTGACGATTAGCTCATGGATCTGTGCAAGCATTTCGAGTGCAGTAACGTCAGGCCTGAGGACTTTGTCAAGTTCGCTTCCTTCCAACTCAAAGATCAAGCTGCAGAATGGTTCCAGCAGTACAAGGATTCCAGAGGAGGCCGTGTGATTACCTGGGATGAATTCTGTCAAGACTTCAAAGCTCATCATATTCCTCAGAGCATGGTTGAGAGCAAGCGTGAGGAATTCCGCAACCTGAAGCAAGGCTCTTTGTCTGTCTATGACTACAACAAGTTGTTTCAGAAGCTCGCCCGCTTTGCTAAGCAGGACGTCCCTGACGAGAAGAGCATGATATAATAGTTCAGGGGTGGTCTCAGAGAAGAAATTCAGCTAGCTCTTGTTCTGTTTGAGCCATTGAGGTACAATGAGTTCTACAACATGGCATTGAAGCAAGAGGCCGCTCAACTGAGGTGTGATGCTTCCAAGAAGTAAGTCAGAGACACTACTCCTTCCTCTACTCAAGTGGCCAAGCAGCAGAAGTATTGGCTTCCTCCTCCTCCGTTTCGTCAGCCGTATCAGAAGAGTAAAGGTGGCAGTGGATCTTCCCACCCACCCAACCCTGGCTTTCAGAACAAGACTTCGTCTCAAGCTCCAAGATCGAGTGCTCCGTATCACCGTTCGCTTTCAGAGGTCACGTGCAACAAGTGCCAACAGAAGGGTCACTATGCCAACAAGTGCTTCAATCAGAGGCGTCTTCCTCCTCCTCCTCCTGTGAGATCGGCAAGTACAGCTATGGTCAAGCATAACCCCAATTCCGCCAAGGTCAATTTGCTGAATGCAGCTCAGGCAGAGGACTCGTGAGATGTCATCATGGGTAACTTTCCAGTTAACTCTTTTCCCGCAAAAGTTCTTTTTGACACTGGTGCATCGCATTGTTTCATGTCAAGATCATTTGTTTCCAAGCATGACTTCGTTTCAAAAATGTTGGGTAAACCTATGGGAGTGGTTTCTCCGGCTAAGTCTATGAGGGCTACTTCAGTAGTCCCGGATGCTTCTATCATGATGGGTGATTTCAAGTTTCTGGCTTCTCCAATGGTTCTTGGTAACTCGGATATTGATCTTATTCTCGGAATGGATTGGCTTTCTAAGCACAAGGCGCATCTTGATTGTGCAGCCAGGCAGATTCAATTGACTCATTCGTCTGAGGATGTAATTGTCTTTGCCGCTCGTGACAATACCATCTGTCTGTTTTCTCTCAATGAGAAGGGTGAACTGGATGCTATCTCGCAAATTCCAGTTGTTTTCGAATATCAAGACGTCTTTCCAGAAGAGCTTCTAGGAATGCCTCCGCACCGGCCAGTTGAATTCGTCATCGATCTTGAGCCTGGCACGGAACCTGTGTGCAAGCGTCCTTACAAGCTCGGACCTGAAGAGTTGAAGGAGCTGAAGAAGCAACTCGATATTCAAGATAGAATGGGTCTCATCCGACCTAGTTCTTCAACGTGGGGTTGTGGTGTTCTTTTTGTGAAGAAGAAGGATGGAACGGACTGACTTTGTGTTGACTACCGTCCATTGAACAAGAAGACTATCAAGAACAAATACCCACTTCCCAACATCAACGAGCTGTTCGAACAACTCAAAGGTGCCCAAGTATTCTCCAAGCTTGATCTCCGTATGGGTTTTCATCAGATTCGAATCCGTGAGCAAGATATTCCCAAGACGGCTTTAAGGACAAGCTTTGGTTCATATGAATACATTGTCATGTCTTTTGGCCTCGTCAAAGCTCCTCCGATGTTCTCTCGCATGATGAACTTCATTTTCAACGCCTACACCAATGAATTCGTTTTGGTCTATCTCGACGACATTCTGGTCTTTTCGAAGAACAAGGAAGATCATGCCAAGCACTTGCGTTTGGTACTCGATAAGCTCAGGGAACACAAGTTCTACGCCAAGTTCTCCAAGTGCGAATTTTGGCTCGATGAGGTTCTTTATCTTGGTCATATCATCTCTGCCAAGGGCATTGCGGTGAATCCTGAGAAGGTGTCTGCAATTGTGAATTGGGAACCGCCTCAGAACGTGAAGCAACTCCATAGCTTCCTCGGTCTCGCAAGCTACTGTCGAAGATTCGTTGAAAACTTTTCTAAGATCGCGAAGCCTCTCTCAAATCTTCTCCAGAAGCACGTCAAGTACGTTTGGTCTCCGGAGTGTGACATTGCTTTCAACACTTTGAAAGAGAAATTGGTCACCGCTCCAGTTCTGACTCCCCCTGATGAATCCAAGCCGTACGAGGTCTTTTGCGATGCCTCTCTCCAAGGTCTTGGCGCAATGTTGATGCAAGAAAAGAAAGTTGTGGCTTATACCTCTCGCCAGTTGAAGCCCAATGATAAGAACTACCCCACTCATGATCTCGAGTTGGCGGCAATTGTGCATGCTCTTTTGACTTGGAGACATCTCTTATTGGGAAGAAAAGTGGACATTTTCACTGACCACAAGAGTCTCAAGTACATCTTCACTCAGCCTAATCTCAACCTCAGGCAGACTCGATGGGTCGAAATGATTCAAGAGTATAATCCGAGTATCGAGTATACTCCAGGCAAGGCCAATGTGATTGCTGACGCTTTGAGCAGGAAGGCTTATTGCAACAGTATGATTCTCAAGCCTTATCAACCCGAGCTTTGTGAAGCTTTCCGCAAACTTAATCTGCAAGTTGTTCCTCAAGGTTTCCTCGCCAACCTTCAAGTCTCTCCTACCTTGGAAGACCAGATTCGCCAAGCCCAGCTTCTTGATGCTATGGTGAAGAAGGTGAAGATTGGAATTGCTAAGAGTCAACCCAAGTACAAGGGCTACCGCCTTGATGACAAGGATATTCTCTTCTTCGAGGATCGTATTGTTGTGCACAAAGGTGACCTTCGTAAAGTGATCATGAACGAGGCTCACAATTCTCTCCTCTCCATCCACCCTGGGAGCACGAAGATGTATCAGGACCTCAAGCAGGCTTATTGGTGGACTCGAATGAAGCGCGAGATTGCTGAATTCGTGAATGAGTGTGATGTCTGCAGAAGAGTGAAGGCAGAACACCAAAGGCCAGCTGTTCTCCTCCAACCTCTTGCCATTCCAGAATGGAAGTTTGACCACATTGAGATGGACTTCATGACTGGGTTTCCAAAGTCCAAGCATGGCAATGATGCTATATTCGTTGTCATCGACAAACTCACTAAAGTGGCTCACTTTCTGCCTATCAAAGAGTCAATCACTGCAGCTCAATTGACGGAGCTCTATACCTCTCGAATTGTCTCTTTGCACGGTATTCCACAAGTGATCTCTTCAGACCGTGGCAGCATCTTTACCTCCAAGTTTTGGGATTCTTTTCAGAAGGCCATGGGCACCAACATCCGCTTCAGCACAGCTTTCCATCCTCAAACTAGCGGTCAAGTCGAGCGTGTCAATCAGATTCTTGAAGATATGCTCAGGGCTTGTGTGATCTCCTTTGGCATGAAGTGGGAGGATTGTCTTCCATATGCTGAATTCTCCTACAAGAACAGTTTTCAAGAAAGTTCGGGCAAGGCCCCATTTGAAATTCTGTATGGCAGGAAGTGCCGTACCCCTCTCAACTGGGCTAAAACCGGTGAACGTCAGCTTCTGGGAAATGACTTAATCACAGAGGCAGAAGAGATGTGTAAAGTCATTCGAGATAACCTCAAAGCAGCCCAATCCCGTCAGAAGAGCTACTATGATAGTAAGCACCGTGATTTGGCTTTCGAGATCGGAGATCATGTTTACCTCTGCGTCTCTCCTATGAAAGGTACTCGTCGCTTCGGTATCAAAGGGAAGCTTGCCCCCAGATACGTGGGACCTTTCAAGATTGTCAGCAAGAGAGGCGATCTCGCCTATCAACTCGAGCTTCCTTCAAACTTTGCATATGTTCATGACGTGTTCCATGTCTCTCATCTTCGAAAGTGCTTCAAGACTCCTGACCGTACCATCAACTTCGAGGACATTGAGCTCCGAGAAGATCTCTCTTATCGTGAGCACCCCGTTGCTATTCTTGAAGAGACTGAACGCAAGACTCGCAACAAGTCAATCAAATTCCTCAAAGTCAAGTGGTCACACCATTCCGACCGTGAAGCTACCTGGGAACGCGAGGATCACCTCTGTTCTAAATACCCGGCGTTCTTTCAGTCCTAGATCTCGGGACGAGATCCTTTCGTAGTGGTGGAGTGTTGTAACACCCCGGATATGATTTTCCCAATATGTAATCCAACTCTTGCCATTTCCGGCGTTAAGTTATTTTATTTTCTCGGGTTCGAGTTTTTGTCTCTGTGTGTTGTTGTCATTGTCATGCATCTCAGATCATGTCATCATGTGCATTGCATTTGCATACGTGTTCATCTCATGCATTCGAGCATTTTCCCCGTTGCCCGTTTTGCATTCCGGCGCTCCGTTCTCCTCCGGTGGTCATTTCTACCTTTCTTTCGTGTGTGGGGATTAAACATTTCCGGATTGGACCGAGACTTGCCAAGCGGTCTTAGTTTACTACCAGTAGACCGCCTCTCATGTTTCTTACCATTTGGACTTCGTTTGATGCTCCAACGGTTAACCGAGGGACCGAGAAGGCCTCATGTGTGTTGCAGCCCAACACCCCTCCATTTTGGTCCAAAACCCACCAAAACCTTCTCCATCATCTAGAGCGTTCGATCACGATCGCGTGGCCGAAAACCGCACCTCATTTGGACTCTCCTAGCTCCCTCTATTCCTATATAAAGACCCCCCGAAATTTTTCCTTCCCCTTCCTCCCGAAACCCTAGATCCACTTCGTCCGCCACCGCTGGACATCTTCGCCACCGACGGACACGTTCGGATCCGCCGGCCCGCGCCACTCTGCGCGCGCCACGTGGCCATCGCCTCCTCCCTCCGCCGTCGGCCCGGGGAGCCTGGATCGGGCCCCCGCGAGCCCGAAGCCGCCGCCGTCTAGCTCCTCGCCCGCGCCGCCCTTCGTCCGTCGCGCCGGCGAGCGCCGCCTGTGTCGCCCGACCTTCCTCTCCGGCCGCCGCGCTACCCCACCACCACAGCGAGCTCGCCGGCAACCTCGCCGTGCCGCCCGCGCCGGCGACCTTCCTCTCTGCCGCCCGACGACCGTCGGCGCCGCCTCCGTTCATCTCCGGCAAGTCCCTCTCCGACGCAGAACCCACCTCACTCCGGCTGCCCCGACAACTCCGGTGCTGATTCCAGCGATCCTCGGGAACTGTGCTGCTATAGTACCCTCAGATCCAGATCTGGATCTCGGGTTGACTTTTATCCCTAACCCTAATTATTTTGCTATGTTCGTCATGTCGTAACTCCGCATCTGTAGCTCCGTTTTGGGCATATAGCATATCAAAATGTTCGTCTCAGAGAGCGCATCATTTCATCTCATTGCATCATTTTCATTTCAGTTCATCTTGATGCCCGAAATGCTGTTGGAAGAATGTTATTTGAGATAATTGTCAGATCTGCTGCTCCAATTAGCTATTTGTCATTTTTGCCATGATTAGTGTGTGCATGATATGCCCCTGAGCTCTACATGAGTTTTGTTATATGTTTTGCCATCTATCCAGAGGTGCAACCCTTGTATTTTTGTGATGTGTGTGGTGACTAGCACAAGTTTGCAAAGTGGTGCATTCGTTAATGCTCATTTCAGGGACTTAGCATTTCCACTAAGTCCTTGATCTATTTATCTCAATATGCCATATGTTCATGTTGTTTCCTAGTGATCCGTGCCTCTTTTGAGGATGATCAGTAAGGATGTTTTGTTAATCTTGTAGTGCTCTTTCCATCCATGTCTTTGTTTGCAATTATGGAGCACCCTAGCTTGAGTCAATCGAGCTCTACTTTTGTCATTTCGTGAATCTGGGCAAATTGTCTACTTGTTAGCGATTTTGCCGAGGATGTTGTAGTTGATCCGTGCATGCTATGCTATTGTTCTTGCCATGTCTAGCTTGTATTTTGTATATTCTTGATGGGTGTATGCTTAGATTGTTATGACTTGCTCCATAGTGAGTGCATCGAGCTCGTAAACATGCCTACTTTATATCTGTTTCAGCATGCTCCAGTTTTCACTAAGTCTGTGATCTGATTATGTTTTTGCCAGGTTCACATGCTTGCAAATGTATTTTCTGATCCCTTTTGGCTCAAGGTCACTAAGGGACTTTTGTTAAGCTCCTTGAGTAGCTCCATTCCATGCTTTACTTTTCCATGTTCACGTCCTGTAGCATATAGTTTTCATGCTCCAAAGTGTGCTACCTGATCTGAGATTTCAAACAAGTGTTAATTTCACTAGGTCTGAAATCTGTTTACCAAATGCATTTTTGCCATGCTTGTTTGAACCTGTTAATGCATGAATTAGCCGTAGCTCAGTGTTCCTCTTTTGTTAAGCATCATGAATGGATCCCTTCCATGTATTTTGATGCCATGTTTTGGTGTTGTAGCATGTTCATCTTGTTGCATTTAGATGGCTACTTGCTGTAAATCGCAGAACGTGGTCATATTTGAATTGCTTGCCATTTCCAAACCGTAACTCCGATTCCGGCGTTCTTTATATCGTTTTCAAGCGATTTCATCTCACCTTTCCAGTGGCACACTTGGATTTCCAAGTTGAGGCCAGGTTCATTCATTCCTTGTTAAATCTTGCATATGCATCACATATTGCATCCCGCATAGCATACCATCTTTGCATCATGTTGTTTGAGTTTGCACGTGGTTGATTTTGTCCTTGTTGCTTGTTTTTCTTGTTTGGGTAGAGCCGGGAGACGAGTTCGCTAACGAGGAGCCCGTTGAGTTTGCTTTCGAGGATCAAGTCAACTCTGACAACTTTGCAGGCAAGATGATCATACCCTCGAAATCACTACTATCTTTGCTTTGCTAGATGCTCGCTCTTTTGCTATGCCTATGCTGCGATGCCTACCACTTGCTTAGCATGCATCCCAAATTTCCATGTCAAACCTCTAACCCACCATGTCCTAGCAAACCGTTGATTGGCTATGTTACCGCTTTGCTCAGCCCCTTTTATAGCGTTGTTAGTTGTAGGTGAAGATTGGAGCCCGTTCCTTGTTGGAACATTACTTACTTGTTGGGATATCATTATATTATCTTGCTATCTTAATGCATCTATATACTTGGTAAAGGGTGGAAGGCTCGGCCTCTCGCCTAGTGTTTTGTGCCACTCTTGTCGCCCTAGTTTCCATCATATCGGTGTTATGTTCCCGGATTTTTGCGTTCCTTATGCGGTTGGGTGATAATGGGAACCCCTTGATAGTTCGCCTTGATTAAAGCCTTTCCGGTAATGCCCAACCTTGGTTTTACCATTTGCCACCTAGCCTTTTTCCCTTGGGTTTCGCGGACTCAAGGGTCATCTTTATTTTAAACCCTCGGGCCAGTGCTTCTCTAAGTGTTGGTCCAACCTAGAGCACCGTGCGGGGCCGTCCCTTGGCAACTTGGGTTACGTTGGCTTCCGTATGCTTAGCTTATCCGGTGTGCCCTGAGAACAAGATATGTGCAGCTCCTATCGGGATTTGTCGGCACAGCGGGTGGTGTTGCTGGATTGATTTTAACTTGTCGAAGTGTCTCGTAGAACCGGGATACCGAGTCTGATCGAAATGTCTCGGGAGAAGGTCTATTCCTTCATTGACCGTGGGAGCTTGTCATGGGCTAAGTTGGGACTCCCCTGCAGGGATTGAACTTTCGAAAGCCGTGCCCGTGGTTATGGGCAGATGGGAATTTGTTAATGCCCGATTGTAGATAACTTGAACCTTAACTTAATTAAAACTAATCAACTGTGTGAGTTACCGTGATGGTCTCTTCTCGGCGGAGTCCGGGAAGCGAACACGGTGTTGGAGTAATGCTTGCCGCAGGTT
Organism: Triticum dicoccoides; assembly: GCF_002162155.2. Taxonomy (NCBI): domain Eukaryota; kingdom Viridiplantae; phylum Streptophyta; class Magnoliopsida; order Poales; family Poaceae; genus Triticum; species Triticum dicoccoides. The sequence goes on from NC_041386.1 coordinate 621,703,897, forward strand.
GTTCTCTAGTTACTCATTCGCGCTTTGCCCTCTCTTCTCGCTCTCTTTTGCGAATAGGTTAGCCACCATATATGCTAGTCGCTTGATGCAGCATCACATATTTACCTTGCCTTACCTATAAGCTTAAATAGTCTTGATCACGAGGGTGCGAGATTGCTGAGTCCCTGTGGCTCACGGATTACTTCCAAACCAAATGCAGGGCCTGACGATTCCGTTCCAGATGATGCGCATGAGCTCAAGTGGGAGTTCGATGAAGCTTCCCGCCGTTACTATGTGTCTTTCCCTGACGATCAGTAGTGGTGCCCAGTTGAGGTTATCGGGACTGTGTCGCATGTTGGGTTTATCTTTTATTTTGGCGCCATAGTCGGGACATGAGTGTTTGAATGTTGTAATGCTATTTATGTACTTTGATTGACGTGGCGAGTGTAAGCCAACTATGTATCTCCCCTTTTATTATCTATATTACATGGGATGTTGTGAAGATTGCCTAACTTGCGACATTGCTTTCAATGCGGTTATGTCTCTAAGTCGTGCCTCGACACGTGGGAGCTATAGCCGCATCGAGGGCGTTACACGGGGACTCCGGTGCGAAATCCATGGGGGCCGGCGCATCATGTTCTCCCTGTGAGAGAAAACAGAGAGGTGGAGGGAGTTACGGCATGTAAGGAGGAAGGAGGGAATGGAAGGGGAAGGAGGAGATAGGAGGATGGCCTAGCGATGCAGCAGCTGGCCGACGGTGGTGCGACTCCGGCGCGGGGGAGGCCGGTGATGGCAGAGTAGAGGCGCACGGATCGAGCAAAGTAGAGGGCGAGGGGATCTGGAGGCGATAGGTGGCGAGCGATGGTAGGGGATGGGTGGATCCCGAGGGGGATTGAGACCGGGTGGTGGCGGCGACAGGGACAAAAGACCTAGTTTCTAGGGTTTGGTCTAGATTTAGACTAGGGAGTATATATATATATATATATATATATATATATATATATATATATATATATATATATATATATATAAGGAAAAGAGGGGAGTTTAGGGTAGATTTGGACCCTCCGATCAAAATCGGGCGGTTCAAGAAAAACTAGGTTAGGAAGCTCAATAAACAAAACGGAGACGTTTTGTAGATGTTTGGAGATGATCCGGACACAACGGTGACGACTGCACGGGACGGGTCCGGGACAGTTTTCGGACGCGCACGTGAGGGGTTCGATGCACTGTGCAGAGAGGGTTAGGCTGGGTCTGGCGGATTGTGAAGAGCGGGTTGGTCTGAGAGAAGAGGGGAGAGATGCAGCCCGACACGGTTTCCGGAGACCGAAAACGTCCAACGTTAGACCGGCTACTATTGCCGCTATATTTATCTGTTGGGACGTCAAACGGACTCCGAATGCGATGAAACTTGGCAAGCGGCCTACCTACAACATAAAAACACCGCATGCCAACTTTCATCCCATTCCGAGAACATTTTCCGACCACTTATAAAATAATATTTCGGACATGCCGCGGGCGCGTGCAAGTGTGTCTGGGCTCAGAACGGACAACGGAGAGAACGAGGAGGCCGGGACGGATGTAAGTTTTGAAAACATGATGATGCAATGCACATGATGACATGACAAGATACAACACGCAAGCGAAATGACATGGCAACGCAGCGAATAACTGGAAGACACCTGGCACAACGGTCTCGGTGCGTCACACAAATATTCTCAAATATTCTAAAAAATCATATTTAAATTTCAGGTCATTTGGAAACTTTTATTATTGGGGTATTTTTATATTGCACGGATAATCAGATAACAGACAGAATAATATTTATTTTTATTTTATTTAATATGAATAACAGAAAGTAAAAGTGGGGTACAGAAGGTTGTGCTTTCTAGTTTCATCCATCTCATGCTCATCAAAAGGAATCCACTAACAGGGTTGATCAAGTCTTGTTAAAGAACTCATTTCGAATAACATGGAACCGGAGATATTTTGAATAACACTATGTTACCTCAACGGGGATATGCATGTCCCCAACAATAAGAATATCATATTTCTTCTTGACAGTAGGAAGAGGAAATTCAAAACCTCCAATAGTAATAGTTGAAAATTTTCCAATAGAATTGATACTATGGACTTGAGGTTGTTTCCTTGGAAAGTGTACCGTATGCTCATTACCATTAACATGAAAAGTGACATTGCCTTTGGTGCAATCAATAACAGCCCCTGCAGTATTCAAAAGGGGTCTTCCAAGAATAATAGACATACTATCATCCTCGGGAATATCAAGAATAACAAAGTCCGTTAAAATAGTAACATTTGCAACCACAACAGGCACATCCCCACAAATACCGACAGGTATAGCAGTTGATTTATCAGCCATTTGCAAAGATATTTCAGTAGGTGTCAACTTATTCAAATCTAGTCTATGATATAAAGAGAGAGGCATAACACTAACACCGGCTCCAAGATCACATAAAGCAGTTTTAACATAGTTTCTTTTAATCGAGCATGGTATAGTGGGTACACCGGGGTCTGCTAGTTTCTTTGGTATTCCACCCTTAAAAGTATAATTAGCAAGCATGGTGGAAATTTCAGCTTCCGATATCTTTCTTTTATTTGTAACAATTTCTTTCATATACTTAGCATAAGGATTCATTTTGAGCATATCAGTTAATCGCATACGCGAGAAGATATGTCTAATCATTTCAGCAAAGCGCTCAAAATCCTCATCATCCTTTTTCTTGGATGGTTTGGGAGGAAAAGGCATGGGTTTCTGAACCCAAGGCTCTCTTTCCTTACCGTGTTTCCTAGCAACAAAGTCTTTCTTATCATAATGTTGATTCTTTGATTGTGGATTATCAAGATCAACAGCAGGTTCAATTTCTATATCATTATCATTACTAGGTTGAGCATCATCATGAATATTATTATTAACATTATTACTAGTTTCAGGTTCATTACCAGATTGAGTTTCAGCATCAGAAATAGGAATATCATTTGGATTCTCAGGTGTTTCAGTAACAGGTTCACTAGAAGCATGCAAAGTCCTATCATTTTTCTTTTTCTTCCTTTTAGAAGGACTAGGTGCATCTATATTATTTCTCTAAGAATCTTGCTCAATTCTCATAGGGTGGCCTTCAGGATACAAAGGTTCCTGAGTCATTCTACCAGTTCTAGTAGCCACTCTAACAACATTATCATTATCCTTACTATTCAATTCATTGAGCAAATCATTTTGAGCTTTAAGTACTTGTTCTACTTGAGTGGTAACCATAGAAGCATGTTTACTAATAAGTTTAAGTTCACCTTTGACATTAGCCATATAATCACCCAAGTGTTCAAGCATATTTGAATTGTATTTCAATTGTCTACCAAAATAAGCATTAAAATCTTCTTGCTTAGCCATAAATTTATCAAACTCATCTAAGCATGGGCTAGCAAACTTAGTAAATGGGATTTCAGCTTTATCATATCTATAGAGAGAATTTACCTTTACTACCTGTGTCGGGTTATCAAGACCATGAGTTTCTTCAATAGGTAAAGGATTAAGATCATATGTTTCTTCAACAGGCGGTAAATTAAGATGATGTATTTCTTTAATAAGAGGTAAATTCTTAACATCTTAAGCTTTAATACCTTTTTCTTTCATAGATTTATTTGCCTCTTGCATATCTTCAGGACTGAGAAATAGAATACCCCTCTTCTTCGGAGTTGGTTTAGGAATAGGCCCAGAAATTGGCTTCGGAGGTATCCAATTATTTTCATTTGTAAACATATTGTTCTATAGAATTTCAGCTTCATCTGGTGTTCTTTCCCTGAAAACAGAACCAGCACAACTATCCAGGTAATCTCTGGAGGCATCGGTTAGTCCATTATAAAAGATATCAAGTATTTCATTTTTCTTAAGAGGATGATCAGGCAAAGCATTAAGTAATTGGAGAAGCCTCCCCCAAGCTTGTGGGAGACTCTCTTCTTCAATTTGCACAAAATTATATATCCCTGAAAGCAGCTTGTTTCCTATGAGCAGGGAAATATTTAGCAGAGAAGTAATAAATCATATCCTGGGGACTACGCACACAACCAGGATCAAGAGAATTAAACCATATCTTAGCATCACCCTTTAATGAGAACAGAAATATTTTAAGGATATAAAAGTAACGATCGAGTTCTCTCATCAGTAGTGAACAGGGTGGCTATATCATTTAATTTAGTAAGATGTGTCACAACAGTTTCAGATTCATAGCCATGAAAAGGATTAGATTCAACCAAAGTAATTATATCACGATCAATAGAGAATTCATAATCCTTATCAGTAACACAGATAGGTGAAGTAGCAAAAGCAGGGTCAGGTTTCATTCTAGCATTTAGAGATTGCTTGTTCCATTTAGCTAATAACCTCTTAAGTTCGTATCTATCTTTGCAAGCTAAAATAGCTAAAGAGGCTTCTTTATCAAAAACATAACCCTCAGGAATAACAGGCAAGTCTCCATAATCAATTTCATCAGTATTATCAGATTCAATATTTTCAATCTCTCTAGCCCTAGCAAGTTCTTCATCAAGAAATTCACCAAGTGACACAGTAGTATCAACCATAGAAGTAGTTTCATCATAAGTATCATGTATAGCAGAAGTGGCATCATCAATAACATGCGACATATCAGAACGAATAGCAGAAGCAGGTTTAGGTGTCGCAAGCTTACTCAAAACAGAAGGTGCATCAAGTGCAGAGCTAGATGGCAGTTCCTTACCTCCCCTCGTAGTTGATGGATAAATCTTGGTTCTTGGATCTTTCAAGTTCTTCATAATGATAAGCAGATATAAATCCCATGTGACTCAAAGAATAGATCTATGCTCCCCGACAACGGCGCCAGAAAATAGTCTTGATAACCCACAAGTATAGGGGATCGCAACAGTTTTCGAGTGTAAAGTATTCAACCCAAATTTATTGATTCAACACAAGGGGAGCCAAAGAATACTCTCAAGTATTAGCAGCTGAGTTGTCAATTCAACCACACCTGGAAACTTAGTATCTGCATCAACGTATTTAGTAGCAAAGTAATATGATAGTAGTGGTAACGGTAACAAAAGGTAACAGTAGTAAAAGTGATGTTTTTGGTATTTTATAGTGATGATAGCAATAGCAACAAGAAAGTAAATAAGCGAAGAACAATGTATGGAAAGCTCGTAGGCAATGGATCAGTGATGGAGAATTATGCCGGATGCGGTTCATCATGTAATAGTCATAACCTAGGGTGACACAGAACTAGCTCCAGTTCATTGATATAATGTAGGCATGTATTCCGAACATAGTCATACGTGCTTATGGAAAAGAACTTGCATGGCATCTTTTGTCCTATCCTCCCGTGGCAGCGGGGTCCTTACAGAAACTAAGGGATATTAAGGCCTCCTTTTAATAGAGTACCGGACAAAGCATTAACACATAGTGAATACATGAACTTCTCAAACTACGGTCATCACCGGTAAGTATCCCGATTATTGTCACTTCGGGGTTAACGGATCATAACACATAATAGGTGACTATAGACTTGCAAGATAGGATCAAGAACACTCATATATTGATGAAAACATAATAGGTTCAGATCTGAAATCATGGCACTCGGGCCCTAGTGACAAGCATTAAGCATAGCAAAGTCATAGCAACATCAATCTCAAAACATAGTGGATACTAGGGATCAAACCCTAAAAAAACTAACTCGATTACATGATAGATCCCATCCAACCCATCACCGTCCAGCAAGCTTACGATGGAATTACTCACGCACGGCGGTGAGCATCATGAAATTGGTGATGGAGGATGGTTGATGATGACGATGGCGACGGATTCCCCTCTCCGGAGCCCCGAACGGACTCCAGATCAGCCCTCCTGAGAGGTTTTAGGGCTTGGCGGTGGCTCCGTATCGTAAAACGCAATGAATTCTTCTCTCTGATTTTTTTCTCCCCGAAACACAATATATAGAGTTGGAGTTGGAGTCTGAGAGGCACCAGGGGGCCCACGAGGTAGGGTGGCACGCCCTAGGGTGGCAGGCGTGCCCCCACCCTTGTGGACAGGTGGTGGGCTCCCTGGCCTTCATCTTTTGCAGGTATTTTTTATATTTTCCAAAAAGTTGCTCCGTGAAGTTTCAGGTCATTCCGAGAATGTTTGTTTCTGCACATAAATAACACCATGGTAATTCTGCTGAAAACAGTGTCAGTCCGGGTTAGTTCCATTCAAATCATGCAAGTTAGAGTCCAAAACAAGGGCAAAAGTGTTTGGAAAAGTAGATACGACGGATACGTATCATTATGCCTCTCTCTTTATATCGTAGACTTGATTTGAATAAGTTGACACCTACTGAAATATCTTTGCAAATGGCTGATAAATCAACTGCTATACCTGTCGGTATTTGTGGGGATGTGCCTGTTGTGGTTGCAAATGTTACTATTTTAATGGACTTTGTTATTCTTGATATTCCCGAGGATGATAGTATGTCTATTATTCTTGGAAGATCCCTTTTGAATACTGCAGGGGCTGTTATTGATTGCACCAAAGGCAATGTCACTTTTCATGTTAATGGTAATGAGCATACGGTACACTTTCCGAGGAAACAACCTCAAGTCCATAGTATCAATTCTATTGGAAAATTTTCAACTATTACTATTGGAGGTTTTGAATTTCCTCTTCCTACTGTCAAGAAGAAATATGATATTCTTATTGTTGGGGACATGCATATCCCTGTTGAGGTAACCTAGTGTTGTTCAAAAATTCTCCGGTTCCATGTTATTCGGAATGAGTTTGTTAACAAGACCTGATCAACCTTGTTAGTGGATTCCTTTTGATGAGCATGAGATGGATGAATTTAGAAAACACAATTGTCTATACCCTCTTTTTACTTTCTGTTATTTATATTAAATAAAGCAAAAATAGTAATCTCTGTCTGTTTCCTGAATTATCCATGCAATAAAAAATACCCTGAAAATAGAAGTTCTCCAAATGCCCTAAAATTGAAATATGATTTTTTTGGAATATTTGATAATATCTGGCACTGAGAACACATCAGGGGAGCAAGCACCTGGCCACGAGGGTCCAGGGCGCGCCCACCCCCCTGGGCGCGCTCCTTGCCTCGTGGGCCCATGGTGGCTCCCCTACACTTGTGGGTTATCAAGACTGGCCCACGGTGGCTCCCCTCCACTTATTCCAGCTACCACACACTCCTTCTTCCTCCCAAAAACATCACTAGCCAGCTCAAACCCTAGCCCAAGCTCATCTTGCTGCCATTTTCGATCTCCTTGCGCAAAGCTCCATTCACAAAACTGCTTTGGGGGATTGTTCTTTGGTATGTGACTCCTCCAATGGTCCAATTAGTTTTTGTTCTTGCGCTTTATTCATTGCATGTTTTTGCTAATTAGGTGACCCTGTTCTTGAGCTTGCATGTCAAATTTATGTGGTCAAAAGTAGTTTTGATGCATGATATTGTCCCTAGGCACTTGTAGGAGTAGTTACTGTCAATTTTGTTGAGTTTGGTTCACTTTTATTTTGAAGTTACTAAAAATTTCAGAAATTTTTCAGAGGAAGAAATATGTTTAGGAAAATGTACCAAGGTGGTCCTTCAAGGAAGCAAGGACCCAAGCTCGCAATACGCGATGCCGATGATGGACCACCTAGGGAAGCTCAGGTGCGGGCTAGTGAATGGCCGTCAGAGGACTTTATGGATCGAGCAGGAATCAAGGAAGAATTTAGTGTGTATGTGCGTAATGCCGATCTTGAGAGCTTCGAGGCAGATAAGTGCCGCCAATACCACTATCTCACTGATTCCTTTGTGAGAAGGTTTGAATTTTCACAATTCTCAAATTGTCCTATTTGATCTTTATGAAAATTCTTATACTATGGACTTAGAGGATTTTAATACTGCTTGCAAACTTCCACAATGGGGCAGCACTAGTGAGCCTCGCAAATCTGAGTTTAGAGATTTTCTTGCTAGTATAACTGTGGAGGAATCTAGAGATATAACACAAGCTACCATAGGGAACATTCATTTTCCTGCTATACATTATTTTTCTCTCTTCATAGGTAGGTGCATAAATGGTAAGGATGAAGCATGTCACATGTGTGTCCCTAACCTCAGTGTTCTCAGGAGTGCTGTATTAGGAGATAAACATTATAATTTGGGAGCTATTGTTGCACGTAGGTTGCATAATAATAGATTTAATGGAGATTTCTTTGGTAGAATTTATGCAACCCGTCTAGCTAATTTTCTTGATATACCCATACATGGGTATGATATTGAGTTGCCTCCTGTGTATTTAGATTATGAGGCTATGGTTCGTCATCAGTTTGTTGAGAGGAATGATCAGTTCCTCCAGTACCGACTAATCTTGGACAGACGATGCACCTATCATGTCGCTCTCCCTGCTCCTACTTTCTGACTTTCAAGAAAAATGGAGATATGTCACAACCAGGGAAGAGGCGAACGAGTATAAGAGGAGGACTGAGACAGCTCGCCTCCACGCTGTAGCCCAAGATGCAATAGCCGTTGCATCTCGGTACGACCCCAACTACAACTTTGGATATCCGCCAGGCCAGCTGTGGCCATAGACCAACTTAGGCCAAAAGCCTAAGCTTGGGGGAGTACGTATCTCTCACCGACATTACATTCACGTTCACACACTCATTGCTAGTTGTCGGTGCTCATACTTTTTCATTGTATCGTCCATTCTAGTTTATTTGCCCTTTTTATGCTTTCTTCTTGTGTGTTTGATAAACCTTAAGAAAGACAAAAAAAATAGTTGTAGCTTTCAGCTAGTTTACTTTCCATGCATGTAGTAGCAATCAAAAATAAAACCCAAAAAGATTTCTCGTTCTTCTTTTGCTTGTTGGGAGCTTTCCCGTGTAAATAGTGTTATTTCTTTTCTTGTTCTTTGGGGGTCGAGAGGAGAAGACCATATTGAAAATGTTGAGTGGCTCTTATATGCATTATTGTTGATGTAACAAAGAGCCCATATTACCCCGCCTTCTCTCTTGAATTGAATGCTTCCAGATTCCAGCTTAGTCCAATGCACGTGCACTATTATTATTTTCCACACTATTCGGTCGTGCGAGTGAAAGGCAATAATGATGATTATATGATGAACTTATTGAGATGAGAAAAGTTGGTATGAACTCGACCTCTCTTGTTTTTGTAAATATGATTAGTCCATCATTCCTGATTCAGCCTATTATGAATAAACATGTTTGCAATGACAATTAGAGATTATAGTTGCTTATGCCCGATACGTCTCCAACGTATCTATAATTTTTGATTGTTCATATCCTATTTTGGACATTATTGGGCTTTATAATACACTTTTATATTATTTTGGGGTCTCACCTATTAACCGGAGGCCCAGCCCAGAATTGTTGTTTTTTGCCTATTTCATAGTTTCACAGAAAAAGAATATCAAACGGACTCCAAACGGAATGAAACCTTCGGGAACGTGATTTTCGGAACAAACGTGATCCAGAGGACTTGGACCCTACGTCAAGACATCAAACAGGAAGGCACGAGGTAGGGGGCGCGCCTCCCCCCCCAGGCGCGCCCTCCATCCTCGTGGGGCCCATGTTGCTCCACCAACGCACTTCTTCCTCCTATATATACCTACGTACCCCCAAACTACCAGATACAAAGCCAAACCCCTAATTCCACCGCCGTAACTTTCTGTATCCATGAGATCCCATCTTGGGGCCTTTTCCAGAGCTCCGCCGGAGGGGGAGCTTCTACATCAACAGCATAGCCTCTCCGGTGAAGTGTGAGTAGTTTACTTCAGACCTTCGGGTCCATAGTTATTAGCTAGATGGCTTCTTCTCTCTTTTTGGATCTCAATACAAAGTTCTCCCCCTCTCTTGTGGAGATCTATTCGATGTAATCTTCTTTTGCGGTGTGTTTTTTGAGACCGATGAATTGTGGGTTTATGATCAAGTTTATCTATGAACAATATTTGAATCTTCTCTGAATTCTTTTATGTATGATTGGTTATCTTTGCAAGTCTCTTTGAATTATTAGTTTGGTTTGGCCTACTAGATAGATCTTTCTTGCAATGGGAGAAGTGCTTAGCTTTGGGTTCAATCTTGAGATGTCCTTTCCCAGTGACAGTAGGGGAAGCAAGGCACGTATTGTATTGTTGCCATCGAGGATAACAAGATGGGGTTTATATCATATTGCATGAGTTTATCCCTCTACATCATGTCATCTTGCTTAAAGCGTTACTCTGTTCTCTTGAACTTAATACTCTAGATGCATGCTGGATAGCGGTCGATGTGTGGAGTAATAGTAGTAGATGCGGGCAGGAATCGATCTACTTGTCTTGGACGTGATGCCTATATACATGATCATACCTAGATATTCTCATAACTATGCTCAATTCTATCAATTGCTCAACAATAATTTGTTCACCCACCGTAATACTTATGCTCTCGAGAGAAGCCACTAGTGGAACCTATGCCCCCCGGGTCTATTTTCCATCATATTAATCTTCCAATACTTAGTTATTTCCTTTGCCATTTATTTTACTTGCATCTTTATTTCTCTTTATCATAAAAATACCAAAAATATTATCTTATCATATCTATCAGATCTCACTTTCGTAAGTGACCATGAAGGGATTGACAACCCCTTTATGGCGTTGGCTGCGAGGAGTTTATTTGTTTGTGTAGGTGTGAGGGACTCGTGCGTGGCCTCCTACTGGATTGATACATTGGTTCTCAAAAACTGAGGGAAATACTTACGCTGCTCTGCTGCATCACCCTTTCCTCTTCAAGGGAAAACCAACGCAGTGCTCAAGAGGTAGCAAGAAGGATTTCTGGCGCCGTTGACGGGGAATCTACGCAAAGTCAACATACCAAGTACCCATCACAAACCCTTATCTCCCGCATTACATTATTTTCCATTTGCCTCGCGTTTTCCTCTCCCCCACTTCACCCTTGCCGTTTTATTCGCCCTCTCTCTCTCCATCCTCCTCCTCCTTCTCTATTCGCCTCTTTTTGCCCGTCTCTTGTTTGCTTGTGTGTTGGATTGCTTGCTTGTCACGATGGCTCTATCTAGATTTGGTGATCTTCACCTTAAAAGGTTAGAAGAGATCGAAAGCAACGTTAGGAGTTTTATGGTCTTACAATTTGAGCATAATAATTTCTTTAGAAATGAGCTTAAAGAACAAAAAAGCTTTATGGGTTATATGAATAAAGACCTCGATGATATGTCTAAAGAATTTGATGGTTTGAAATCTCATATTGCTCATCTTGAGAAGTTAATAGCTGAAGTTTTGGATAAGCAAGCCACCTTAGTTAATAAGATGGCCGCTAAGCCAGAAATTTTTTTGGAAGACAAAGATGAAGATCTAAAAGCTATTGATGTGTCCCCTATTAAATCTTTGTCTTGTAATATGAATCTTGATAATGATGGGACTGAATATGATCCACCTTTTCCTAGAAGGTGTTCCAAAAATTCAGAGTCTTTAGATCTTGATGCAAAAATTGTTAAATGTGGGATTGAAGAAGTCAAAACATTAAATATCGATGAACCCACTATTTTGGATTTCAAGGAATTTAATTATGATAATTGCTCTTTTATAGATTGTATTTCCTTGTTGCAATCCGTGCTAAATTCTTCTCATGCTTATAGTCAAAATAAAGCCTTTTCCAAACATATCATTGATGCTTTGATGCAATCTTATGAAGAAAAACTTGAGTTGGAAGTTTCTATCCCTAGAAAACTTTCTGATGAGTGGGAACCTATTATTAAAATTAAAATTAAAGATCATGAATGATATGCTTTGTGTGATTTGGGTGCTAGTGTTTCCACGATTCCTAAGACTTTGTGTGATTTACTAGGTTTCCGTGATTTTGATGATTGCTCTTTAAACTTGCACCTTGCGGATTCCACTATCAAGAAACAAATGGGAAGACTTAATGATGTTCTTATTGTTGCAAATAGGAATTATGTGCCCGTAGATTTTATTGTTCTTGACATAGATTGCAATCCTTCATGTCCTATTATTCTTGGTAGACCTTTCCTTAGAACGATTGGTGCAATTATTGATATGAAGGAAGGGAATATCAGATTCCAATTTCCGTTAAGGAAAGGCATGGAACACTTCCCTATAAAGAAAATTAAATTACCATATGAATCTATTATGAGATCCACTTATGGATTGCCTACCAAAGATGGCAATACCTAGATCTATCTTCGCTTTTATGCCTAGCTAGGGGCGTTAAACGATAGCGCTTGTTGGGAGGCAACCCAATTTTATTTTTATTCCTTGCTTTTTGCTCCTGTTTAGTAATAAATAATTTATCTAGCCTCTGTTTTGGTTGCATTTTTTGTGTTTAATTAGTGTTTGTGCCAAGTAGAACCGTTGGGAAGACTTGGGGAAAGTCTTTTTAATCTTGCTGTAAAAAACAGAAACTTTAGCGCTCACGAGAATTGCTGTCATTTTTATTTGGAAAGTGCTATTTAGTTAATTCGTTTTGCAGATGATTAATAGATAAATTCATAACGTCCAGCAATTTATTTTATAATTTTTGGGGTTCCATATCTTGCGTTAGCTACAGATTACTACGGACTGTTCTGTTTTTGACAGGTTCTGTTTTTCGTGTGTTGTTTGCTTATTTTAATGAATCTATGGCTATGAAAATAGTTTATAAACCATAGAGAAGTTGGAATACAGTATGTTTAACACCAATATAAATAAATAATGAGTCCATTACAGTACCTTGAAGTGGTGGTTTGTTTTCTTTCGCTAACGGAGCTCACGAGATTTTCTACTTTAAGTTTTGTGTTCTGAAGTTTTCAAGTTTTGGGTAAAGATTTGATGGATTATGGAACAAGGAGTGGCAAGAGCCTAAGCTTGGGGATGCCCATGGCACCCCCAAGATAATATAAGGACACCTAAAAGCCAAAGCTTGGGGATGCCCCGGAAGGCATCCCCTCTTTCGTCTACTTTCATCGGTAACTTTACTTGGAGCTATATTTTTATTTACCACATGATATGTGTTTTGCTTGGAGCGTCTTGTATTATTTGAGTATTTATTTGTTAGTTTTCCACAATCATATCCTTTCTGTACACACCTTTTTAGAGAGACACACATGATTCGGAAATTTTTAGAATACTCTATGTGCTTCACTTATATCTTTTGAGTTATATAGTTTTTGCTCTATAGTGCTTCACTTATATCTTTTAGAGCACGTTGGTGGATTTGTTTTATAGAAACCATTGTTCTCTCATGCTTCACTTAGATTATTTTGAGAGTCCTACAAAATAGTGTGGTAAGTTGCTTTAATTATGCTAGGCATTCAAGATTAATAATAAAATTTTCTTATGAGTGTGTTGAATACTATGAGAAGTTTGATACTTGATAATTGTTTTGAGATATGGAGATGGTGATATTAGAGTCATGCTGGTTGAGTAGTTGTGAATTTGAGAAATACTTGTGTTAAAGTTTGTGATTCCCGTAGCATGCATGTATGGTGAACCGTTATGTGACGAAGTCGGAGCATGATTTATTTATTGATTGTCTACCTTATGAGTGGTGGTCGGGGACGAGCGATGGTCTTTTCCTACCAATCTATCCCCCTAGGAGCATGCACGTAGTACTTTGTTTCGATAACTAATAGATTTTTGCAATAAGTATGTGAGTTCTTTATGACTAATGTTGAGTCCATGGATTATACGCACTCTCACCCTTCCACCATTGCTAGCCTCTCTAGTACCGTGCAACTTTCGCCGGTACCATAAACCCACCATATATCTTCCTCAAAACAGCCACCATACCTACCTATTATGGCATTTCCATAGCCATTCCGAGATATATTGCCATGCAACTTTCCACCGTTCTGTTTATTATGACACGCTTCATCATTGTCATATTGCTTTGCATGATCATGTAGTTAACATCGTATTTGTGGCAAAGCCACCGTTCATAATTCTTTCATACATGTCACTCATGAGTCATTGCACATCCTGGTACACCGCCGGAGGCATTCATATAGTCATATTTTGTCCTAAGAATCGAGTTGTAATTCTTGAGTTGTAAGTAAATAAAAGTGTGATGATCATCATTATTAGAGCATTGTCCCAGTGAGGAAAGGATGATGGAGACTATGATTCCCCCACAAGTCGGGATGATACTCCGGACGAAAATAAATAAATAAAAGAGGCCAAAGAAGCCCAAATAAAAAAAGGAGAAAAGAGGCCATAAAAAAGAGAAGGCCCAAATAAAAAATAAAAAAATGAGAGAAAAAGCGAGAAGGGGCAATGCTACTATCCTTTTACCACACTTGTGCTTCAAAGTAGCACCATGATCTTCATGATAGAGAGTCTCCTATGTTGTCACTTTCATATACTAGTGGGAATCTTTCATTATAGAACTTGGCTTGTATATTCCAATGATGGGATTCCTCAAAATGCCCTAGGTCTTCGTGAGCAAGCAAGTTGGATGCACACCCACTAGTTTCTTTTGTTGAGCTTTCATACATTTATAGCTCTAGTGCATCCGTTGCATGGCAATCCCTACTCACTCACATTGATATCTATTGATGGGCATCTCCATAGCCCATTGATACGCCTAGTTGATGTGAGACTATCTTCTACCTTTTTGTCTTCTCCACAACCACCATTCTATTCCACCTATAGTGCTATGTCCATGGCTCATGCTCATGTATTGCGTGAAGATTGAAAAAGTTCGAGAACATCAAAAGTATGAAACAATTGCTTGGCTTGTCATTGGGGTTGTGCATGATTTAAATACTTTGTGTGGTGAAGATGGAGCATAACCAGACTATATGATTTTGTAGGGATAGCTTTCTTTGGCCATGTTATTTTGAGAATACATGATTTCTTAGTTAGTATGCTTGAAGTATTATTATTTTTATGTCAATATTAAAGTTTTGTCTTGAATCTTATGGATCTAAATATTCTTGCCACAATAAAGAGAATTACTTAGAGAAATATGTTAGGTAGCATTCCACATCAAAAATTCTGTTTTTGTCATTTACCTACTCGAGGACGAGCAGGAATTAAGCTTGGGGATGCTGATACGTCTCCAACGTATCTATAATTTTTGATGCCATGCTATTATATTATCAACTTTGGATGTTTATGGGCTTTATTATGCACTTTTATATTATTTTTGGGACTAACCTATTAACCTAGAGCCCAGTGCCAGTTTCTGTTTTTTTGCCTATTTTAGGGTTTTGAAGAAAAGGAAAATCAAACGGAGTCCAATTGACCTGAAACTTCACGGAACTTATTTTTGGAAGGAAAGCAACCCGGGAGACTTGGAGTCTACGTCAAGGAAGTTTTGAGGAGGCCACGAGGTAGGGGGCACACCCACCCCCCTGGGCGCGCCCTCCACCCTCGTGGGCCCCTCGTGGCTCCCCTGACGTACTTCTTCTGCCTATATATCTCCATATACCCTAAAAACATCTGAGAGCACAATAGATCGGGAGTTCCGCCACCAGAAGCCTCCGTAGCCACCGAAAGCTAATCTAGACCCGTTCCGGCACCCTACCGGAGGGGGAATCCCTCTTCAGTGGCCATCTTCATCATCCCGGTGCTCTCCATGACGAGGAGGGAGTAGTTCTTCCTCGGGGCTGAGGGTATGTACCAGTAGCTATGTGTTTGATCTCTCTCTATCTCTCGTGTTCTTGAGGTGGTATGATCTTGATGTATCGCAAGCTTTGCTATTATAGTTGGATCTTATGATGTTTTCTTCCCCCTCTACTCTCTTGTAATGAATTGAGTTTTCCCTTTTAAGTTATCTTATCGGATTGAGTCTTTAAAGATTTGAGAACACTTGATGTATGTATTGCCGTGCGTATCTGTGGTGACAATGGGATACCACGTGATTCACTTGATGTATGTTTTGGTGATCAACTTGCGGGTTCCGCCCATGAACCTATGCATAGGGGTTGGTACACGTTTTCGTCGTGATTCTCCGGTAGAAACTTTGGGGCACTCTTTGAGGTTCTATGTGTTGGTTGAATAGATGAATCTGAGATTGTGTGATTCTTATTGTATAATCATACCCACTGATACTTGAGGTGACATTGGAGTATCTAGGTGACATTAGGGTTTTGGTTGATTTGTGTCTTAAGGTGTTATTCTAGTACGAACTCTAGGGCTGTTTGTGACACTTATAGGAATAGCCCAACGGATTGATTGGAAAGAATAACTTTGAGGTGGTTTCGTACCCTACCATAATCTCTTCGTTTGTTCTCCGCTATTAGTGACTTTGGAGTGACTCTTTGTTGCATGTTGAGGGATAGTTATGTCATCCAATTATGTTATTATTGTTGAGAGGACTTACACTAGTGAAAGTATGAACCCTAGGCCTTGTTTCAACGCATTGCAGTACCGTTTACGCTCACTTTTATCATTAGTTACCTTGATATTTTTATATTTTCAGATTACAAAAACTGTTATCTACTATCCATATACCACTTGTATCACCATCTCTTCGCCGAACTACTGCACCTATACAATTTACCATTGTATTGGGTGTGTTGGGGACACAAGAGACTCTTTGTTATTTGGTTGTAGGGTTGCTTAAGAGAGACCATCTTCATCCTACGCCTCCTATGGATTGATAAACCTTAGGTCATCCACTTGAGGGAAATTTGCTACTGTCCTACAAACCTCTACACTTGGAGGCCCAACAACGTCTACAAGAAGAAGGTTGTGTAGTAAACATCAAGTATCATGAAGCAAAGGGAACACCGCATGATAACTAAAGGTTCACTCGAATATTATTCATGTAATCATAGGGAGTTATATGGATGTCGATGGTTCCGCTATCGGTCATTGAACGAAGGTGTTTTCGTTCATGTCTATAATTTACCGAACATACGGGGTCACAAGATTAAGGTAATCACGATATGTTGAGTGTTAGCGTGACAAGAGTGATGAGAATATATTTGTGCAATTATTTTATTAATATCCGGAATAGTTCTGAGAGGTTCCAGAAGCGTTTCGGGGTCACCGGAAGGGTTTCGGCGAATATCAAGTAATATCGGGTATTACCGATTAATATATATATATAGGTGCACAATGTTTCGGGGGATGTTAAATTATATATATAATGCTCTAAAAATGTTTAGAACAAATATATATTTAATTTAATATCAATGGGCCTAATAAGGCCAAGAGGTGGAGAAGGAATTGGGCCACAAGGGCCCAATAGGGGAGGCGCCCCCTTTCCCCTATGGGGAGGCCGAATCCTAGTGGGGGAAGAACTCCTCCTAATGCCTTGGACAGCGCAAGGGGAGGGGAGTCCTTCCCCCCTTTGTGGCGTCACCTCCTCTCCTCTAAACCTATATATACTAGAGGATTTCCACCCTATGCAACACAAGTTTCGGGGTCTCCTCTAGTTGATCTAGTTCTAGTTCTAGTTGGTCATAGTTGACTAATTATAGCTAGCCCTAGACACCTCTAATACTCATAATTAGGAGCCCCATGTGGTTCTAATCTCCTCCCTCTAATTCTACGGCGACGATTAGCTCTGGACGGCGAAGCGCTGCCGGATCATGAAGAACATATGCTTGCAACCAAGTAGAGAGGTCGTGCATTCGGTCTTTTGTTCGAGGGATCGTTCGAGGGCGGTTCGCAGGATCGTCATCGACGTTCGAGGGACTCCAAGTATGATCTACACCAACTCGTCTACTTCCCCTGCACTTCGGAGTCGGTAACGATTGTTGATCCAAACCCGATATGCACCTTCATATTATTCCTGAGTGTTCGTAGGGTGAATTTTTTTTGTTTTTCAACTACGTTTCCCAACAATTGTCATATTACTTTGCATGATCATATAGAGTTGATATGATATTTGTGGCAAAGCCATCATTCATCAATGTTATACATGTTACACAAGATCATTGTACATCATAGTACACTACCAGAGGCATTCATATAGAGTTGTATTATTTTAGTTTATTGAGTTGTAAGTAAATAAAAGTGTGATGATCATCATTATAAGAGCATTGTCCCAGTGAGGAATGGTCAAGTGGGATGTGAGTTTGGGATGGTCAAGTGGAGATTATAAAAAATAATAATTCTTTGAGACAAATTTCTAGAAAAAAATAGTTGGAGACAAATTTGTAATTAAAATTTAACAATACCACATATGGATTGCAATCTATTGCAAACTAAAATGCCATACATCTGGGACATTAATTGATTTTTTTACCTGGGAAACATATCTTCCTCCAAGATCTAAGGGCCATTTCCCGCACAAAATTATACACTTGTATAACTAGTCTTATAATCAAATAAAGTTCATTTCTCCACAATCAAAACAATTTTGACTTTATGAACGTTTAGCTATGGAAAACATATGAGTATCAAGTGGGCTTATAGATTCATGAAGCAAACAAAATTAAACTTAGTTACATACACGCCAATTTTCTATTACTAAGCCGTCCATATTATTATGGCTAGCCTGTTTTGATGGTTTAGTGCGAGTTGAATGACCTCACTTTTTTATATTGAACCTTTTTACTTCATGATAACTCATCTTATTGTCAAATATATATTGTTTCGAGTGATGTAAATCATGCTATATACTATCATTAAAAATATTTTTAGGTGTAGAAATAAAAACCAATAATGTAAACATGTTCTTAATATATTATGCATATATGTCGTATCGCTCCATTATTTATTGTTAGAAAGATATTGTCCAACACTAATTTATATTTTATTTTGGTCACACAAAAACTCACATAGTTCAAAATGTGTAAGAATATGCATTGTTGCAATAGATTTCACCTTAAATCACAATAAACCCAAAATAGACACATTATATGTTTGTATGCATCCATTTTGCTAGGACCGTTAGATACCTGCATAACATATTAGAGTGTTTTAGAGTGTATATATATCATAGATAAAAATGCCAGAGATTACAAGAGTACACAATTGTCGAGCTTAGGTGTGAATAAATAGATACTTCTAGATTATATTAATATTAATTGAACTAGCAACCTAGCTATTGCTTGTTTCTGTGTGGGAGGGTGCGGTTGTAGCATGCGACTGGCATTGGTGATTGTCGTACAAGTTGGGGGCAGTTGACCCACATCATTTTTGGAAAGGGGTGATGGGCTAAAGTTATTATACACTATATATGAAATAATCAAAA
The DNA here is from genome assembly GCF_002162155.2 of Triticum dicoccoides. Taxonomy (NCBI): domain Eukaryota; kingdom Viridiplantae; phylum Streptophyta; class Magnoliopsida; order Poales; family Poaceae; genus Triticum; species Triticum dicoccoides. Next base: position 621,723,038 of record NC_041386.1, read on the forward strand.
AGATTATCAGTGACCCCATATGTTTTCTCGGTTGGCTTTGCCGCACGCGACTGGCACATGTAATTTTTGAATGAAAATAATGAATCATGTAATGCACATGATTATCTAGAATTCAAATTTCTACCAATTATGATGTTCTTCCTTTTTCTGAAAAGGGGATTACCCCGGCCTCTGCATCACATAATGCACACACCCATATTATTAAACATAAATCAAGGTCCAGTCACCGAGTTCTATAAAAAAGAAAATAAAAGAAGACCACGACCACAACCGGTCAAACTCGAGATTACATAGCTCATTCACGTAATCTACGAGTGGCTCCCCAACCAAACTGTTGAATAAACCATGAGCAACCGTTTCGAGCCAACTACACCGAGAGGCCATAAGTCCACACACGTCCACATGTTGCAGTGATGACGACATATGGATTGAAGTTGTAGCTCTGTAAATAACCTGCAACAAATTAGGTGTAGATGATCTGTTAAAAACGTAGTCATTCCGACAATTCCATATTGCCCAAAGAATGACACAAACTCCCACATGGATTTGGCCCTTTCAACTTATAATGAATACCACCTAACTAGTTTCCAAACAAAGTTGGAATACTCATTGGCGGTGCTAAATAGTATGTAGCATTAAATATGTGCCAGATCAAGATAGTAATGGACATGACAGAAATAAATGATGGATTGTCTCCTTCTAATAACGAAAACAACATTTTTATGTTCTAATGTATACTTTACATTTATTATATTGGAGAAACTAAGCAAAGTCCTAAACTCTATAGGTATTGCAGAGATATCGACCTCTCCATGTCCTCATTTCGCATGATACCAATCCTATGAAGACTAACCCAACCATTCACTAACTACTTGTAAAATTCACATGATGCACACAAATAATTGAATTCCATTTTAGTAAAATGACCCGACTTTATTAAATAAGCAAGCAAATTACACTGGATCGAACAAACTGATATAAAAATGAAACAACCAACAAATGTGATAAAACCAAAATTTACATCAAGGTTATTCAAAATTACCATCTCAAGCTTTGACTTCTGCATCTTGACATTCCACCATGACTATGTTGAAGAAATTAATAGCATGGGACCAAACATGCATAAGCTTTACTAACCTGGCATTGGTAGGCCACATGAACCTCTCACCCTAATACATGAGAACCTAGTATCGTTGAACACATTTTGGCAGAAGAATTTCTCCTTTCAAGGCATTGTTGAACACGGTCTGGCAGGAGAACTGCCCCTTTCAAGGTAGGTTGTTGAACCGTTACTTTGACCCCATATTTTCAAGGTATAAGACCATGACACAAAGGATCAAAACTGGATAACAGTTGGCCAGCACACACTTGACACAAATCATGTCGGCACTATTGCTAATAATGACTGAAGCATTGGATGACAAATCATATGGTCAAGAATAGTTGATCCACGAGACAAAAATGCCACATGCTATGGGTTATGGGTCTTGTCGACCACAATGGCCGCGTTGTGAAGATTTCATTCAAGCAACATCATTTCCATCGTTTGAGGCTTCATGGCCATATCTTCTTTTGTCTAATAATATATCCACTTGCAAGCTCCATGCAATGCGTTTTGGTATAGTCTGTATTAGACACTCTCCACTTTAACTTTATTCTTCTCTTACTGAGCTCAAACTAACACTGCAAGAAATATGTTAATCCATGATGGTTCCAGTCCGTCATCGAGCAGTGAAAACCGTCAAAGATGATTAATCATGACGGATTTCAAATCCGTCATGTATATCGCGTCATAATTTAACACCACGCCTTCCATGATGGTTCTTGACTATCACGGGTTTTCCCCCAAGCCTGCCCAGCCCAAACTAGACCCAAGCCTCTGTGACGGAACATACGTCATGGCATAACGCCACGTATGATTTTGGATCTGACCAATTGGAATGACATGTCTGCCTATGTGGGCACTATTTTCATCACGTAAACCGTCATGGATTTTGGCACTATATAATTTAGTCTAGCCCAGTATCACATTTCTTTCAACCGATTTTGACAAAGTACATTTTTGAGCATCAAACTTTACATAGATAATGCCAATTTTGGCCCAAAACAAAGTATTTACAGTGCCATACAATACACAGATCACATATTTTTTTAGGCAGCCATCCACCCGTAAGTACAGCATAGCAGATTACAAAATCATCCATTTGATAATTTACAACATGGATTAACAAAATGCAGCACAAAGCATGGTTAGGAACTAGCACAATAGTGCACGTCATCAGAACATATATTTTGGTTCTTGCCCTCAGCCCTCCTGATAGGAACTATCATGTCATAGCAGATTGTGATGGGCAGCACCAAGTAGCCCACTCCCCTATCATACCTAGCATATTTACAACAACATTAGTTTTTCTATATGAATAGATAGTAGAAATAAGATAATTAGAAAAATGTAAAAAAATGAATTATAAGTTGTCCTAAGTTCTGAAATCTTATAGTGCCTACAAATGATAATAACAAAGTATCTATGCCAAAAAAATGGGCCGGCATAAGCTTCAAAAGTTCAAGTGTGAATAAGATTGTGATGGGCTGCAAATTCATATTAAAACGTGTTGACACACAACACTTCCTTGCCAAGTAAAATTCAAATGACATTCAAAATATCAACAAAGAACATTATAGCCGCCTTGACAGACCTCCCACTGTTATAGTTTTATTAGATGAAAAATGAAAATATGTAATGTACTGGGCTATTAAACACAAAATTACTTTGATAAATAAAGAAATAGTATATAGGAAAGAGCAGCTTGAATTGTTCATGCTTCATTTATATTCAAGGACAGATAGAAATTAAAAGCTTGCTTATCAGAAACCTATATGATTTAACTATTCGTATCACTTTTCTGCATAACGATTCTATATGCTCAGGGCTAGGGGTTGACAACTTCTACATTTATAACATGAAACAATAACCAAATGAACGAGTATATTTGTACACAAGGCTTGAGCATGTGTAGCAAACTTTCATCATCTTACGCAAGAACCACATATTTAATTTATTACATGGCTTAAGAAACTTGGAAAACATTTGATTAGATGCATGTACAAAGCATAGCCTCCTTAAAGTAGAAAGCGCCACTTAAAGAAAACTCACTAACGCATTTACACAAAAGGCTTATAAATCTCACACTACATTTTAATTATCTTCCTTCTTACCTGTAAACATTTTTAAACACATGACTGGCAGGCAATATTTGACAACATATGTAAAGTTCGTCACATGACCATGCAGCGTGTGAATGAAAGCAAGCATCAAATGAAAATAAATCACATGGCCATCCAGTGTGTGTGAATGCAAGCAAGCATCAAATGAAAAGGCACGATTTTTCTGACTCTACTTCACAACTAATATGGTCCAACTTGTGGGATCAAAAGAGATCGATGAATTGAATGGATCTGCTCATGTTTATTTAAATTGGCTCATGATTGTCCTAGCTCATTAACAGAACAGATAGAGAGAGAGAGAGACTTTCTGTGGCGTCGGGGTCGGCCCTCCTCTCCCCTCTTCCCTACCCTTACACAACCCAACGAGATGAGATGGAAACAAAGTTCCTGCTGACACAAAAAGAACATAGTTTTGCTTCACACTGTTGCAGTAACAAAAAAAATCAAACACTAGAGAAACTGATGATATTGCCATAAAAATGTCAACATTATATCAGCTACTCTTTGGGCAGCACAAACTCTATTTGGAGTACACAACTTAGGGTATTGCAGCAGCAAGATAGGGTCGGGAACAAAACAGAATTTGTGCCGCCAGTCAAACGCGCCCGAGCACATCGAGCTAGGGGCCACCATCTAGGAGGCGGAGAAGGTGCACGGGGGCGCTGCGTGCGACAAAGAGGAGCCGACGGAGATGCGCCAGCAATGGACGCGACGCTGAAGCCAAAACCCTAGCCACGGGCTAGGGGTCGCGGGCAAGCGCCGGAGAGCGGGAGCGGCGGTTCTAGCCGGACTGGCGGATGGAGGGGGTCAGAAAAGAGCTCGTGAGTGTGTTGCGCGGTGGCGGAGGTGGCCGAAATCGCCGGGCGCTATTCGCGGTTTGAGGGGCCTCACAAGAGAGAGAG